>NW_026733351.1:0-88065 GCF_028476545.2 Physella acuta
GTGCTCACTTAACTGACACAAGGAAACGAAGGGCAGATGTACATCAGAACTATTCTGAATTATCTCCCTTATTATCAACAAAATCTGGTTCTCTCCCATTGCATTCAGAATCAGACGTATATTTCCCAACCAACAGCTCACTCGCTGTGTAGGCCCTACCTGGCGAAAACAAGAATTTTAAAACTCAATTTAGCCCCCCCCCCCCCCCTACACCAAGCTTGATGAAACGACGAAACAATAATAATGCTCTACCGCATTATAAATAGAGGTGCCCTTGAGTTGGGTTTAAAAAACACAGAACTATGCCGGATAGGTCTGTACATTGTTTATGCAGCTTTGTTTTTGGTGTAAACATTACGTATTGTGTGATGCCCTGATCACATAGTCCCAAAACCCCATCTCACCCTCACCACCACCCCCCACCCCCGCATCTACAGTCATCGAAAATGCTGGATAATTCCCCCTAAGTGCTGGGAGGGGAGGGGCGCGGACTAAATTTTCCGGGGGAGAGGGTGGGGGTGAAAAGGAGAGATAATTCGGAAACAATGTATTCAGCAGGTATTCCCCAAAGAATTATTGATTAGATTATTCCTGCCCTTCTTATGTTCTAGGCGATATGAACAACAAATGCGAAGGCTTCGTATGTTAGGCCTCATAAAATATAAGTTAAGAGTTAAGACCTACCTAGTAAAAGTCTTAGATCTAGATCTAGAATAGATCAGGTTACTTCTTTCTAAGTTGGTAGTTACAAGATAGATCTAGCTAGATTCTAGAATCTAGATTTAATGTCTAGATCTAGAAATCAGCGTTTTATTCATTATTTTACTGTATTTTTATCTCTACACGTTATAACTTAAATCTACATTTCAGTAGAAGGTGTCCAAAAAAAACCGTTCAGAAGATAGCTTGTCCACATTATCTATTTGTAGTTTTAGTATTAGATTATACTTGTAAACAGGGGCGGATTAAGCTTGAGTGGGGCCCCCGGCTGAAATTTTTTCGGGGCCCCTATATACATAGGGTAAAGGTGGGTAAGCCGCATCGGCAGGCAACTAGAATCTAGTAGCACCCCCCATGTTGCTTGACCTGACCGACAGAAAATCGCGGGAACTTGTTTAAATTGTTCTAGATGATAAAATATATGTTCTGACAAAAAAATATTGGAATCGATCGTAAAAGAGAAACGGTAAATCAGTTTTTGTGTTTTGTCAATGTGTTTTGTCAATGTCTGATGTAATGTTTAGCTGTTTTTCTAACTGTGCAGTGGTGTAGATGATTTGCGTGCCTTGTTTTTAAACGTTCTATGGTGACGACAAAATTACTCTACTTCATTAATAAAATAAGTTTTGTATTGTAAATTTTGAGAATTACAAACGTAAATAAAAAAATCGGCTTGTAGTCAAAATCGGCTAAAGCGTACCATGCGATGGCGGGTAAGAAGTACTAGTAGTACTACGTACCCGCCACCGCCACCCATTTCCGATAATGTTATTTTTTTTTCTTCATTTGTATTTAACTTAGTAAACCTTTATTAATTGTATACACATACACTCTCTGTATCATCATTATGTTTTTTGCAAGAAATCGAGGTATCAAAAAGCACATTGGTAATACAGAGAAGTTGTTTAGGGTCATAATGAAGAAAGGTCAGTGTTTCTTCCAGACTTTTTTCTCCGGGGGGGGGGGGGGGCACTTGAAATTTTCGGGGGGGGGAGGTAGACTTTCTTCGGGGGGGGGTGGACACTGTTAAAAGTATATATTTCTATATAAATTATATAAATTTCATTTCGTTCGGGGGGGGGGGGCTGGAAGAAACTCTGAGAAAGGATCTAATACAGTTAAGCAAATTGTAAATATATGAAAATTTGATTCAGATAACAAAATTTGAAAACATCACTCCATACCTTTTATAAATAGGCCTACTGTTGTAAACTTGTTAGAGTTATAGGTCCTAGTGTTGCTGGTCTGGATCTAATGGAAGGCACATGATTATAATAATAGATGTCCACTATACATTTGCAGGTCTGATAAAATAAGCTAGGTCGCATTTTGTAGGCTAGGGCCTAAGCAAGATCAGTCAGAAACCCATTTATTATTTTAGGAAGAGCTCGCGTTATGCCTAAATAAACATTATTTGACAAGAAGCGTTGACAGCTGCACTTTGCACTGTGAAGCGTTGGCGTTGAAGTCAGACTAAGGGACAAACGTATATTTTCATGGGAGAAAAAAATATCTCGTAATTTTGTATTTGTAAAGTTAGAGGACAAAAAAGCTTATGGTTTGGAAATTCATCCCTCATTTAGATTTTATAAAACCAATAAAAATCGATAGGAAAATTTTTACTCTTGTTGAAAAGAGAAAATTTTCGCCCCTCCGAATTTGGGTGTCTCCTGTTCAACCTCAATACGGCACTGTCAATGAGCTATGGCTGGGGTCTCCAAACTTTTCAGTCCGAGGGCCGCATTAAATATCAAATTTCAGTTCGGGGGCCAGTTTCTTCCAGGCATGTCTTTGAATTTTCTTGGCAAAGTTGCGAAGCCATCACCAACAAACGTTTTTTCTGTGGACAAAAAGATCTCCGCGGGCCGGATAAGAGGACCTCGCGGGCCGCATCTGGCCCGCGGGCCGTAGTTTGGAGACCCCTGAGCTATGGGGTCATCCATAAATGAAGTCACGCTTTTTTGACGATTTTTACCTCCCCCCCCCCCCCCTCCCCTCCGTCACACGTCGTCACAAAATTACAGACCCCCCCCCCTCCCCCTAGGAGTGTGACGTCATTTATGGACGACCCCTATGGCCTTACAACAAACTTTCTGTACTCTTGAGATAAACCTTGCCATATCTTTTGTAGCACCCGCCTACCGTCTAGTTTCGGTTTTAATTCTCATTAGTTCGGCAAATAAAGCAATTATACTAATCTACCTTTCACTTCAATTAACTAATATTCAAAACTGGTAACTTTCTGCCCTTAAAAAACTTTTGGATTAAAGCGCAATTTGTAAGCTATTCGGATCACTCTTGCACTCACATGTTGAAGTAAAACATGTTTTTTTCTAGCCTGTTTTTTTTTAAAGATTCAGTGTTTTATTTCCTGAAACTAGTTGATCAACCGAATCGTGTACCAGAAATTAAATGTATAAAATTTTAGGGAGAATCGCTTCATGTTAACAGTTTCCAAGCACAAAGCGACCACAGCTGACCAGGGGTGGGACGTTTTGAAGTTTGTTCAAGGGGAACAACTCATTGCTGACTTTTTAAAAAAAGATGGGCCAATAATTTGTCATCTCATCATTCGGCTGTTGTTTGTGTTTTTAACGCTAAAAAGCACCCATTTTATTGTCATAAGCGATCGCTGGTCCGGACTATTTTAGTTTTGGAAGCGTTGGCTTTATTTAGGCCTAAACAATGTCTGGATAGGGGGTGATGGCAGCTGGTATTTATATTTAAGTGTGTGCACGTAATAGATTTTTTTTTTAGTGAAAACCAACAATTAACCAGTAAATTTGGGGTCTCTAAAAAGTGTAAAATGGAATTTATATAGAAAATATATACTTTTAACAGTACCTCCCCCCCCCCATCCCCCTCACCCCCCGTCCGCCGGAGAAAAAAGTCTGGAAGAAACACTGATCGCAACTGCTACTAATATTGTAGGTAAACAAGGAAACGCAAACCTGTGCCAAAGGGAAATAATCGCTTTTTCCCTTGGCGGAACAGGACACGATTTTTTTTTTTTTAAGCGGGATGGTAGTTATGTCTGCATACTGTAAATTATATCAATTATAAATCGAAGCAGTCTTCTTCATAGTATAAAAAAAATGGAATTTTTTTTAGCATTGTCTGTTGTCTGTTGTAATGGACAACTAACATATGTAGTGTACAGGAAAATGTTTTAAAGTGGAGGATTTTTTTTTTTACTACTGACTACAACAGAAGGGAGGTCATAACACTTTAACAAACCAACTGTCAATACAGTTGCAAGAACCTCTCAGAATCAGATCTAAAATATTTGACCTAGAACATGTTCATCTAACCTAGAACTAAAATATTTGACCTACTAGAACTCAAGAATCTTAAAGAATCTCTTCTAGAAGTTAACGGTGCTTAAAGAAATAAAAAAGAACAGTAATATATTTTGAAATAATACTTAAAACATTTTCTTTCACTAATTCCTAATTATCAATAAGTGAGTTGTCATATTTGTCCTGTTCTTTTTGTTAAAATTGTATGTGTGAACAAATTTGTTTTTTCAACTGCACACAATGTATATGATATTTGTCAGATAGATGGGTAATGTCAGTGGCGTAGTGAGGTCGGGTGTCACCCCCCCCCCCGTAAATATATATATATATATATATATATATATATATATATATATGTTTATATATAAATACAGCTTGATGTAGCATGTTTTCTCTATCATTAGCAGGATTTACGTCATGGTGTCAACCCCCCACTTTTGATTTGTGAAATTTTCTCTTAAAACACTATTTAACACTCTAATTAATTACTTAAGTAAGGGGAATTACAATTTTTCTGTATATATTTTGCTATTTTTTGCCATTGGTGTCACCCCCCCTAAATGGTGTCACCTGGTGCAGTCCACACCCCCCTCTCTTGCTACGCCTCTGGGTAATGTGAAGCCAAGATTCATTCAGACACGGATCATAAGTCTTTGGGTGGATCAAAACCAGTTTGAATCTCAACATATAAGTGACACTTGTCTAGCTGACACTCCCTCCTTTATACATCTCCCAACAACCCCCCCCCCCCTCACACAACAGTCACTGACCAGTTGCTTCCCTTGTTACCATTGGTTACTTTGTACAACATAAACATCAACAAACCCAGCCAGACTCAACACTTACAATACATACAATAGTAATGGTATACGCACACAAAGACAGTTTACAGAACATCGTTCCACATACACCGTTCATACATTTCCCATCACCAGAGGTAAAGTAGCTCAAACCTATGGCCAACATTCAACCAGTTGAAAAAACATCTAGTGCACACAGCAGTAAGGGAATATTTACAGCAGGTTTTTATTACATTTCTTCAAATTTAATAATCCTTTGTTATTATATTTCCAAAATCAAATTGTTTTTAAATTACATAGTGTTGGTAGCCTATCACAAGAAAAAATTTATGTAAATGTAAAATAAGAAAACATTCCTTTTTCTGCTTTTGAATAATTCAAAATACATTTTAAATTTTAATACATTTCAATTTAATGAACTATGTTTTATTGTAATATTTCATTAATTTTGATTTTTTTTACAATTTTATTAACTACATTTAATTCATTTGTGAAAGAATTAAAAATACTCCATGTATTTCTTCCCCACCTAGTCACCCCCTTTTCCCTCCCCAAAAATTCATATCCGATAAAATAAAACATATTTACAATGAAAATTAGTTACAAATGTACAGAAATCTACATAACATACAATTTCATTTATATGACTTGTGTCTGCCATCTATAACATTGCCAGAACAATTTACAATAATACAGTTAAACTTGTGTGGTTTATTAGCAAAAAAAAAATAAACCAATGGTGTTGAAAATCATTTTCCATAAAAAAAAAATCAATTGACATTAAAATAAAAATTCCTGCCCACTTTTTCAAACCTGACTGAGATCAAAATAAATGCACTTTCTGGCAAGATGTAATGACATTTGTAAACAACAAAAAGTAGTTATTCATTTTTTTTAAAGTTTAAGTTGAAAAAAAAATTACTTTTCGTTTCAAAACAAGTACATTTAAGTTAATTTAACATAAATATATAAATAAATCTTCTTTGTATATAAAACTAGGATCTAAGTCATTAGTCGTCATCATCCCAATAGTACATGTCTTTATTATCTTCATCATCATCATCATCTGCACCATCAATTAAAATACTTGGGTTAGTGACTGGGGAGAACAGGGATTTCACTGGCAGGACACTCAGTTCTAGATTATCCTTGAACTCTTTTTGAACAACCTGAAACAAATAACAGACAACATTTGTTTCATGAAAAGTTTCTGAATTTTCAAACTCTTTTTGAACAACCTGAAACAAATATAAGACAACATTTGTTTCGTGAAAAAATTTCTGAATTTTCAAACTCTTTTTGAACACTGAAACAAATTTTTTTTAAACATATGTTTGATAAAAACATTTCTGAATTTTCAAACACTTTTTGAACACTCTGAATCAATAGATTTTAGAAAAGGGATGTGAACCTTTCACTATCCTAAAATTAGTTAAGTACACTGTGCAGCAAAAAGAAACAGCTCCAACGACTAACCATACTGAAACACTAATGCGCAACAGTTTGTGAATAAAGATTTTTTTAAGCAGCTCATTTTTAAAGCAAATACGTGGTATGGAATAGACTACAAAATGCAACATGAATTATTAAAGACCTAAATGCAAATGAATTATTTGAGATTTAAATGTGACATAACCTATTTGAGACCTGAAATGGCATGAATTATTTGAGACCTGTGCCATAAACCAAAATGTGGCAAGAAAAAATGAGTGCAGTTTGAAACCTACCTCCTGATCCAGACTTTTTGATTTTTTTGTCTTTTTCTTCCTGTCTATGAAATGCTTGATGTAGCGGTCAGCCTGGTTTCTCCTGCTGGAAATTTTAGTTGACAATAATTTTAATAGTTATAAATGAAGGCAGTTTTTGTTCACATAAAACATCTTCAAAATATAAATTTGAAAAAAAAAATGTCACCATTCAAAGCCCACAATTAGCTAAACCTTAAATATATAAATTGGTTGCTCATGATAGTTTCAAAATAAGGGAAATAAGTGTCACAGTATAACAAAATATATTTTAAGCAGTAAAATACTAAAATATGTGCACTAATAACTTATTTATCCGCACTGGCTTTATGGACGTACTGTGCCCCACCTGCCCACCATATTTAAACACTTTAAAGAAAAATGCCCAGTCTATCTGAATATTAAATATGAGACACAAGTGGCTGTTTTATTATATGTGATGTGATTGTAACATTTTCGTAAATGTAAAGCACATGGAACTAAAACAGTGAAATACCTGTTGGCTGAGATGGGTGTTTCATCTATGGCTGCTGAGCTGATGGGTGTTTTCTTGGCTGAAGCCATGGCTGCTCTT
The DNA here is from genome assembly GCF_028476545.2 of Physella acuta. Lineage (NCBI taxonomy): Eukaryota > Metazoa > Mollusca > Gastropoda > Physidae > Physella > Physella acuta. The sequence continues at coordinate 7,139 of NW_026733351.1, forward strand.
ATCCTCACCCCTGGTGTTCCTTGTGCTCTTGACCCTGAGACTGGGGTAAAGAAGTTGTGATTTGCGCCAAACACCTCAGAGTCATTTTTGTTGAAGTCTACAGCAGTCTAAAAACATACAATGGTAAATAGTGTAAATTAAAAAAAAAATTAACAGCTTTTTCAATTATGATTTTTTAATAAAAATTTGTGATCTAAACCAAGATCCAAATTGAAAAGAATTGGCACTTTCTACCACACATTAAAACATCCATTTTTGTCGGGAAGTTTTAACAAGAAATCCACCTGTGATGACTATCTAGGTAAGTAAAGCTGGCTGACCATGCCATGGACTCAACAATCTCTTTCTAAGTAGAGATCACAGAAAATCTCAACCCCGTCTACCCAGTAGACCATCAAGTCTTCATATAAATATCACAAAAATAAAAGAAAACTTACAGACAAGAGTTTTTGTCTGGCAACAAAGGGGCTACTTGTGAACAGATCATCCTCGTAGCCTTCGTTCTGTTCATCTAGGAAGGCTCTGATTTCTTGTTTACGTTTTAATGTACCCTTGCCACCTCGGATTGGCTCACCTTTTTGACGACCTGAAAGTTTTGAAATTTGTATTTATTATGCTGAAATCTCTCTCGAAGACATCTCAACATACATAATAATAATAATACAATAGTTCAGTTAAAACTGTCCCTATGTTATAAGATTGTAATTTATAATTTATTTCATGATTGTTTATATTTAATTCAACACAAATAGTTTAATCAAAAACATGTTACACTTCCATGAGGGTTTTTTACAAACAGGTAAATAAAGGTGTCAAGAGCTTACTTGTGCTTTTGGTTCGCTTGGTGGAATGTTTGTTCTGTTTATTTTTCGATTTCTCTTCCAGCCAGAGTTTGTGGAACTGCTGGCATTCGACCTCTGACCTTGTTCCAACTACTTTGGCCACTTTCTGCCAGTAATCTGGCAGGTCACTGGTAATAGTTTTTAGAGCTCTGGAGATACACAAGGCAAACTAGAGATTTCACACAATTTGATAATTGAAGCATACAGTTACACTTGACTAAATTAAGATTTCACACAATTTGATGATGGAAATGTAAAACTGCACTAAGTTACACACAGTGTACACACATTTTAATGTAGGTAAAACCAGTAGACGGGAAATTAATTTTTTAATACACAAATATAAATATGTATATATTCATATTGCATAATAATTTGAAGAATGTTTGTTGCAGTTATCAGTCATTAAGAAGCAAACAAATAAACTAAGAAAGATCAAAGTCATTCATTTTGTAAACAACATTAAAAAAAAAAGAATTGTATAAATAATTAAATTTGTAACAAAAGATAAAGATGTAAGTTTGATAATTTAGGAGAAGAAACTTACTTGAAAAAGACCTCTTCTTCATGAGGACTCCACTTCTCACCATTGCTATCATCTATTTCATTACTGATCTTGGTTTTTTTAGATTTCTCACAATCTGATGTTGTTGTATCTGCTAATTTCCTCTTTTTTGATTTTGTGTCCACGTTTGCTTTTTTCGTATAAGACCGCTTCTGTTTTTCCTTAGAAGGCACAGCTGTTTGAGCGACTAGGTGTGAGGGGCTCACTGAAGATTTCTGCTGTTTGGCGACGGATTTAGAGGTAGGAGCAGCACTTGTTTTGGGTGCTGATATGGCTTTATTGTTCGTACGGAAAGTGTCATTGGTTTTAGAACCAGAGGTGTCACTGACTTTAGAAAAAGTGGTGTCACACACTTGAGGAGTAGGGGTATCACTCACAGATGCACTTTCTGATCCGCTTCCCTTCTTTTTATTTTTCACTGTTTTAGTCTTTTTTTGCCCCTTTTTAACTTTAAGTTTAGGATCAGACACCTCAAAATCTGATGAAAGTGAATCATTGAGATCAGTATTGCATAAACTGGAGTCTGGTGGACTTGTTTTTGTTCTATTTTTCTGTTTACTGCTGCTTTTCTGTTTGGTTTCCGAAATGTTAATTTCGTCTTGTTTATGTTTACCCTGCCGAGTCCTGGTTAACAAGTTATTTGCCGGCTTCTCATTCAAGTCATCAAACTCTGACAGCTTGGCTTTTTTCCTGCCAGGCTTGCGGAGACTGGTTGTTTTCTTTGGGCTGACCGTTTCAAAATCGGTCATCTGAACAATTTTACGTTTGCGAGTTGACCTGAGTAGGCCAGGAGTCTGAGTAGCAGATGGATCTTGAGTAGAACTCTGATCTTTTTCATCAGCTTTAGAGTCAACAACATCAGATATTTTTCCAGTTTTAGTTAGTTTTGTGTATGTGTTGTCAAAATTCTTGTTCTCTTTTGTGTCTTTATCTGATTTTTTTTCGCCAGCTGTGTCATCCAAGCCTGACTTTTTTGCTGTTTTAGGTTTTTTACTGCTGTTACTTGCAGCAAGCTGGGTTATGTTGGGAGAAAGAACTCCCCTGGACAAGAACAGCTTCTGATCTTTCTGATGATTAAACAAAAAGCACCTTTCAGAATTTAAAAAAAAAATTAATTTAGCCAAATACTTATTAAAAGCAACTCATTAATTAAACAGAAAACATTTTTTTTTAAAAACAAAAAAGAAATTACCACAGGCAGGTTCATGACATGGTTAGTGTATTGGGTAAGAGTTTCTTTAGCTACTTCTGTCTCAAAGCTGACTTGGATTTTGTCCGAGCCTGGCGCCCTTGAGTAATGCTGACCAACCCACCTGGCCAGGGGTGGGAGGGACATGCGCCCACTTCTTGTGATGGTCACGTTGTTGGCGTGGATCTCCTGTTGGATCAATCCACCTGGTGTCCAGACTACAACAAGGACAAACTTACATCATCAATTTTTTTTTACAGTCAAATCCTCCACACAGATGAAACACAATGAAAAATTTAACACAATCCTTCCTCAGTAAACCTATGTAAACAAGATGTCATTATCAAAGCCTGTCTTTATATTTTATGATGGGAATAAAAGGTTTTGTGATTGCTGAGGAAGGGTTTGTATTAAAAATAAAACCATATTTGTCTCATCTAAATTGTAACACATTTTTAATAATTAGACAAATCTAGGAGTCTTAGATTAGACTATGCCAAGTAAAATATTCTAAAATAGGTGCTTTGAATAGTAAATAAAGGTACTTGATATGTAATTTTTTCCTATACAAATCTAACAACCAAATAAACCAATTCAAAAAGAATTATGATTACACATGGTTAAAAATATTACAGCTCAAGATGTTTTAAGTAATTTATAAAACGCATAAAAATTAGCTTTCACCTAAACTCAAAAAATACTTCAAATACTTACTTGAGCTTGTGGTGGTATTGGGATCCTCTTTTTTCTCCTGTGGTGCTTTCAGCTTTGGTTTTCTCCCTCTTTTAGCCTTGACCCTCTTTGGGGTCTCATTCTCAATGATGGAGATGCTAAAATGATATTCATTTGTACAGTAAGAAAAGTTTACCTTGTAAGATAAAATAATAAATGTCACATGATGTAGTAACTGTTCAGTGTTCTTATCAGAATGTAGAACAGTGGTTCTTAACCTTTTTAAAAGTACAGAGCGCCTTCAGTTTCAAATTGGCATTTACCTTACACTTCTATCGCCCACACTGACAAAAACTGATAGTGAATCATCTAAGTCAGGTGTGGGTCTTAAGGGGGGAACGGTAGTGAAAACACATTTTCTCACAAATTATAAGATACATGCTTGTTTGAAATTGTATTAACTTTAAAATACTTTAAACATTATAACACTGTATTTATTTTGGCCAATTTATACATTTATTGCGAAATTTGGGGTCAAATTGAACAATTTTTTATGTACTCAGTAGAAACAAAATAACTAATAAAATAGATAAAAACAATGCAATGTAACTTTGCACATTCCTAGTAGACATGACAAAGGACGGTTTGTTAAAGGGAAATTTTGATATCTTACAAAATGAATTTTTTGTGAAATTTTTAAAATGAATTTTTAAAAATTCGAATGATCTTCTTTGAAAACAATACTAAAACTTGCACAACTTTTTTAACAATTGAAGTATGGCCAAACCCCTTTGCATGTTTATAGATACATATGTTTGTTACATACTGTGGCCATTTCATGTATTTCTAATAGGCACATTTTGAGTTAAATTGTTTCCCCCGAGTTCTATAGAGTAAAATTTACAAAACTGAGAAAACTCAAAATGAAGCTTTATTGTGTAAATATTTTATCATATAAATGTATTTATTAGCAAAATAATGAATAGCCTTGATAAATAACCACTTTTCCGATAATATTATTGGGGGAAACAGTAGCTTACATCACTTACAAAAAAAAATAAAAAAAATAAAGTTCGATGTCAACCTTCACTAGATATCAAAATCACCAAAAAATAAGATATACAAAAATGATTTTAGTTGAAAAATTTGAAATTTTTCAAGAAAGTTGACTACCGGTCCCCCCTTAACTCTGCAGAAACCTGAGACTAACTTTCTTAATCCTTTGGGTTTGATCAAACCCAGGTTAAGAACCACTGATCTAGAGGCAAATCTAAAGTATTATATTTCATGATAGCCATATATTTACCTTTCTTCTAGATCTGCGTAATATTCTTTGATTAATTCCTTCCAGTTTGGAGGAAAACCTTTAGAAAATGCCTTGGCAATACTTTCTGGGAAACCTTTAGATAGATTAAAATTTCTACAATGGTACCTTTTTTATTACATTCCCTAACCTTAAGTGAATGAACAAAGCACACACAGAGTAAACAAACATTAGAGGTCATACCATTATCTATAGTGCAGAGTTTGTTGATCTTTCCTTTCAGTTTGTATACAGAACCTGAAACTGTGACCACAACTTTGGCTGTCTTGGCCTCTGCAATGGCGGTGCTATGCCAGAAGTCTTCTCTCCCCCTGAAGATAAACATGTGTTATATTAATTTCAAGTGATTGAATTTAAAATTAGTGGTATAACAAAACAAGTCTATATAACAAAACAACAGTTATATTTTTAAAAAGGAAATTAGTGACAAAGGAAAAAAATAGAAAATTACAGTTTTTGGCCCTCAACACATAATCCACGGCAGACAGGTAAAGGCCTTATGATCCAATCCCTTAAAACAATTTCTTGGATCGATATTGTGGTATCTTCTTTAGTTTTCAACTTAGAAGAGTTGTCTTCCCTGGTTTTTAACTTAGAAGAGTTGCTTTCTTTGGATTCTAACACAGAAGAATTGTTCTCTCTGGTTTTTAACTTTGAAGAGTTGTCTTCTTTGGATTTTGCCATAGAAAAGTTGTCTTCTTTGGTTTTTAATTTAGAAGTGTTGCCTTCTCTGGTTTTTAACTTTGAAGAGTTGTCTTCTTTGGATTTTGCCATAGAAAAGTTATCTTCTTTGGTTTTTAATTTAGAAGTGTTGCCTTCTCTGGTTTTTAACTCAGATGAGTTGTCTTCTTTTGATTTTAACTTAGAAGAGTTCTCTTCTCTGGTGTTTAGCTTAGAAGCTTTGTCTTCTCTGGTGTTTAACTTAGAAGTTTTGTCTTCTCTGGTGTTTAACTTAGAAGCATTGTCTTCTCTGGTGTTTAACTTAGAAGCACTGTCTTCTCTGGTTTTTAACTTAGAAGCATTGTCTTCTCTGGTTTTTATCTGAGAAAGATAAATTTTAAATTTTTAACATCTGAGCATTTGAATAATTATTTTTTTTAAATTGTGTGTACTTGTAATTGAAATGAATATACTTTTTCTTTACAAGATCAAATCCTTAACCTTTATATAACAGATCTAGAAAAAGTTAGGAAAAAATTTACCACCTGCTTGTTTTTATTATTTTCCTTGTGTTTTACTGTTTTCAAAATGGGCGTTTCTTTAGGTTTGTCCTCATCTTTGGCAGATTCATTTTTCAGGTTCCTAGGGGATTTTCTGACGCCAGCTTTGGTTACAACAGATACATCATTTTTTACTTCGGTTTCTTTTTCTCTATTGCTTCATGAAGTAGAAAAAACAAATAATTTAATTTGTTTTGAAATAAAAAATTCTAAACTTTGAGTGCGATATCAATTCACATGAATGAAACATCTTTATCATAGCTGAACGGGTGGGAATTGAAAACTTACATCGTAAGGGGTGAAGGTAATATTTGGCCGGCTGTTCCACTTTTGGTTGTTCCGTTTTTAAGACCAGCAGCACGCATTTTGAGGGCCTGCATCATTGTGTGAGTGTTTTCAATCCGGAGGTTTCTGTCTACCGCATCAGCATCCCATGACTGATTAAGCTGATCTGGTGGGGTGAAGTGGATCTGGGTACAAAGAAAGGATTTTTAAATTTAAAAAAAAAAAAAAATAGATTGAGTTCATGTCTGTAACTCTCAAAGGGGAACAACTAAAGAATACCAAACACAAAACAAGCCACAAAGTGTGACAGGGGGGGGAAAGGAAAACAATAAATGAATTTTAAGATTTGAAAAACTTATTTCTTTCTGTAGACTCATCAACATTTTCTTTTTAAAATAAAAATTATGAATTTGGAAGTTTTACTAAAGTGCAATTGTTCTGTGGCTTCAGGCCATTTTAAATTTAAATAGTTATATATAACTAATCTCTAGGTGAAATTAGTTAAATACTACTTATGGTCAACTTACATTTTTTTTTTAAAAAGTTAACCAGCAGCCTGAGCCCCCCCCCCCCCCCCCCCCCCACTTAGCTATGACATAACATTATTGATTTGATTATAATCATTCCTGCCTTGCTATGTTCTAGGCTATATGATGAACAACAAATGCTGAAGGCTTTGTATGTAATATAAAATATAAGTTAAGAGTTAAGCTCTAGATCTACCTAGTAAAAGTGCTAGTTACTTCTTAGTACTGGATCTGTATCTAGTAGATCTACTATCTAGATCTAGAACTTAGCGTGTTAGTCATGATTTTATTGTATTTTTCTCCCTACAGGTTATTTAAGGCATAATTTAAATCTACAATTCAAATGCAAATACTAAAAAGAACGTTCAGAAGCTAGATTGTCCACATTATCAATTAGTAGATCTAGTATTTGATGATATTGTAAGTAGACTAGGAAACGGGTGCCAAAGGGAGATTGTTGCTTTTCCCTGGTCTTTTTTTAAATTTGATTTATTACTTTTCTTTATTAATTTTTTTTTTTAAACTGAACAAATTTTGATGAAAACTGGATGGCAGAACAGGACACAATTTGTTGTAAAAAAAGCGGAACAATGCCGTTTTTGTCGGAATGGTAGACATGTCTGCATGTACCTGATGTACTATGGAATTTTAACCAGTAATTCTTCTAGAAAAAAAATACTGACGGTTCATGGGGCAAGTAAAGTAGAGTTCACCTGTTTCTGTGATATCTGCATATGAAAGGGTAGTGTGGTCAGCTCTACCCTCAGCCACCTTTACTTTCACTAACATAATTCAGGTACCCATCAGAGCTGGGTGGACTTAGTTACATTATTTGGACTTGATACAGGATTGCAACTCAAGATTTTAAGGTTAGCATTCAACCACCCTGTCCCAAATGACTGATTATTGGATTTAAATCTAGCAGTGGTCTAGGGGTAGAGAGCTAGACTGCTAACCCGTAAGTCTCGAGTTCGAATCAGAGGACCCCTGGTCCACTCTGGTGGGTACCTAACTCAGGTTAGGGAAAGTAAAGGCGGCTGGGCATAGTGCTGACCACACTATATCTTTATATGCTAAGTTCACAGAAACAAAAAGTGAACTCTACTTCACATGACCTATAGACCGTCAGGTTTGAAAGGGAACTTCACTTACTTTTTACTATCCAAACTAATCGCCTAGAAATAATTAAAACAATTTTTTTTAAAAAGATTAAAATGAGCATGCTTTTTTAACTGATAAGGCCGTTATTTTTTAATCTTTCTACTAAAAAACTTTAAAACTCAGCTGCTGAGGATTTTATTACTTTCATGCCCTTATTCCCAGTCAACTGCCAAAAATTGACAACGGTATGTGAGAATAGTCCAGATGGATCTTTGTCTATTCACAGTCAACCGGGAATAGGCCAGATATTGCAGATAAACTGAGATATACCTATTCACAGCCAACTCACTGACTCAGCGACTGTGAAAAGGGCTGACCTTCATTAAAAAATATTTTTTTTATTTTGATCATGAATCACATCTACTAAATTCTGAGTACTACAAGAATATTTAAGTAGATATACATTTAAAGTTGAATAATATATCTAAATCCACATTTCTTATAGCATGTGTGTTAATAAATAATTAGATCTACCTTTGAAGTTGTTGTTAAGAAATGTCTGAACTCATTTTGAAACCCAACTCCAAAGTACGGCCGAGGAATAGGGCTGACGGAGGAAAAAAGGCGATCAAATGCTAGGGAAATATCTTGATTAGTTGAGCAGTTACTAGATCTATGGTTTGGCGACGACATTGAGCTACTTTACAAAATTAATTTAACGTTTGGATAAAGTTAAATTTGTAGTCGTTTCATTTCGTAAATCCAGGGTGTCTTATTATTGTTGATAAAATTAAAACAAGCGCCATCTTCCTCTCTTACGAACAACTTTACTTCCTGTTGCGCAAATACGTCAAAATACATTTTACACTAAATCGCATATCTCTGTTTCAAACAGTTCGAGAGGCATAACTGCTATTTCAAATAGCCCCCCCCCCCCCCTCCTAAATGCCTTTTATTTTAATTCTCTATTTTTAGGCCCGAGTGTCAAAGCATTTTATTTTTAAGACATGTATAGAAATATTAAGATAATGGAAAAGTAAAACTTTACTAAAGTACAAGCTAATTAAAAATTTAAATAATTAGGCCTTGGCCATACTTAAATATTGAAATTAAAACTTCATCAAAAGGGGTCATCCATAAATGACGTCACGCTTTTTTGACGATTTTTACCTTCCCCCCCCCCCCACCCTCCTCTCTGTCACACATCGTCACAAAAAGCCATACCCCCCCCCCCCCCTAAAATGTCGTCACACTTCAGCCTACAACCCCCCTCAAAATTGAAGTTTTCTTAAAACATCGATATTTTTCCAAAATCGTTTCTGAACTCTGTCGAAATAGAGTATTTTAATCAATTCTTATTGCAATTTATTAAAACCGTTTTCTAAAACGCGAAATAACGTCTAAAATTCAGTTTTCTAACATGGCTTTTTTATATTGCAAAGTGTGACGTCGCACCATCTGAACCTCCCCCTCATCACACACCGTCACAAAATTACGGACCCCCCCCCCCTCCCCTTACGAGTGTGACGTCATTTATGGACGACCCCTAACTAATGTCATTAAAAAAATATTTAGTAGGCCTACCTGTTCTTTATTAGGCCTAATTAAAATAAGGCCTCTATTTTAACGTAGTAATTAATTATACAAGCCTAATAGCAATAGTATTTTAATTAGCTTAATAAACTTATTTTTAATGGGCATAATAAATTAATACTAGATCTAGTCGGCCTAAGTAGGCATAATGTCCTTTTTCAGTGATTTTCACATTGCATAGAACCACATTCAATGTTTAGTGTCCTATTTTTAAAAGTGAAAAGCTTATAAACTGATCAAATAAGCAATGTGGCTTGAACCACTAACTCTAAATTGAGTACCTTCACTCTAGAATTATTATAAGTTAAACACACCTTTTTCTTAACAACGTGGTACCAATTTTTGTTTTGTTAAATTGATAACAACTTTTGTTTTGGTTGATATTTCAGGTAAAGGATGAGAGAGCTCTATAAAATTAAAGACAGACCATCAGTGACTTTCTTTAAAAAGACTAAATTTAATACTGTACTTGACCAAAAATGTAAGATGCTGTATAGAAAAAAAACCTTGGTTTTGTTATGGACAAAAAATACCATGGCTATAACTGTATAGGGACAGAAAGTACTAATTCTGTACTCAATTACTTGTACCTGATGTCAAAATAAACACTGGTATATAAAGTATATTTCATTGGACCAGTTATATAATGTGATATGTTGGACCAAAAGCATACTTTTCAACGTGAGCCCCTTGGTGGGGGGTTGGCTCAGTTAAAATGAACTAAACAAACAAGTAACACACATTGTAATTTATTTATTTTTTATAATGAACACTCTGACACGATACCATGACATTTTTTCTCACATTTATAATTATGTATATATGTATAGATATATATTTTCACAATCAAAGGCGATCTATAAATGTATGTCTATAAAAACATTTGCCAACTGAATCAGAATACCTACATAAATAAAATCATAATAACATTTATATAAAAAAAAATTGTTTAGATTTATTATAATAAAATTTGGAAGAAAAACTTAAAAATTTTATTCTCAAATACTGCTTGTGTCAATTACGAGTAAAACAAAATCTAATGTGTATCAATGACCAATGTGGTCACTGGAGTATTATAGAACTATTTGTTGTAAGGACACCTAGTCACAAGTTGCCAGATCCTCAAAAAGCAGAGTTAGAACAAATCATGGCAGGACCCTCAGCTTAAAATTCTGTCTACTATTTAAAGACTGGCAGGGCCGATTTAATGTTATGAAAAAACAATACACAGAATTAGTACAAAACACCTACATAAAGAAATAACCAATCAAATAGTATTTCATCCTTGGGTCTACATAATTTAGTGGGATGACACTCCATTTTCTAACTTTCATTTCATGGCTAATCAAGAAGGATAAATTTAATTTCCGAAACATTTAAAATTTTAACTTATGTCGCTAAACAAAAAAAAAAAAAAACTAGTGGGTGAAAATCACATTTTACTAGTGTAAAAATGTGTACCTATTAAAGTGTAAATGTAGCACACAAATGCTATTTAAATGCAAAAAGACAGTAAGAAATAGAAAGAGAAAGGTGTATATTTGTTTTTAAAAGACTAAAATTATAATGGATAAAATAATTATGCATCAAACCAGAAGTTATTGCTGTTAAATATCAGCCAAGCTCAGGAAAAATGTACAGTGGGTTGACATTATTATTTGCATATCTGGCAACTCATTTTTCAGATACACTACAAGCGTTTGGTGCAGACCAAATAGCAGGCATAAATACCAGAAACAGACCAAATAGACTTAAATACTAGATCCAGGCCAAATTTAACAAACTTAAACTTAAATACCAAATATAGGGCAAACAGTAGGCTTAAATACCAGACACATACCAAATATAACAAACTAAATTAAATACCAAATATTGTGAATTGATCGCCAGATGCAGGCCAAGTAGCAGACTTAAATACCAGATACAGACCAAGCAGCAGACAATTCCAGATACAGATCAAATACCAGACAGATGCAGATCAAAATAGCAGATATATTGTTAAATAGAAGCAGATAAATTAAAAAGTGAGATTATCACAAAACTTATGATTGATTGTACTGCTAAAGTGCTATATACAAGAAAAATTATTAATAGGATAATAACTGCATTGAGTAATAAATGACTAAAAAATTCTATAAGTTTTAGTTTCCTTTTTTTAAGTTGATGATGAGGGTTATGTCTGGTAGAACTAAATGAAGGAGCCAAGTAAAGTACACATAAATCTTTCACAGCCTCAAAAGCTGGCATTTGGTATTTTTAACTGAAGTGATTTGAAATCTATATCTTTATGCAAAAACTGATCCCATTTTCTAACTTCAATTTAATCCATGTCACAAAGAATTCAAATTTATGAGAACATTAGCTTGGTTTTTTTTCCAATTTTTCCACCTCTGTATTAGGATAAGGTAGAGTAAAAATGTATTCTAATAATATGATATGGGACAAAATGAATTTACAATGACTAGATTATAGTTTTACACTGTCATCTCAGTTATGCATAATACATTTGGAATTTTACAGAAGGGAATAAGTGTTCACTCAAGTATGTGTCCTAACATATATTGTCTACTGAGTGCTTTCATACAAAGACAAATGAGTGAAGCATCTTATATTGGATATCATGGTCTCTATTTCATCACATTTTGGGCCCTTGTCTGTGTTATTTTCTTTCATAACAAAGTGTTTATTTTTAATTTCAAATTATTTAAATTAAATACAAGAGGTTTAGAATCAACATTTGGCGGTCCATTGTGGATCCAGCACATTATGTATAATTAAATGCTTAATGATACATCATTCAAAAATAGTATAAATACAAGCTAGAAATAAAAAAAATACTATACAAGGATTTCATAAATATAATAACTACAGAAATTTAATTCAAATAAGTGTAAAAAAAAACTTATCTGGCTATAAATGGAATTTTAATTATTTTAAATGCATTTTAAAAACGTGTCAGTTCTATGTTTGTTCACATTTGATCAAGCACCCACTTCTGCATTGCAGAAGGTCTAGGTTTGTGGAACTGGAGTTTAAAAATAGTTTATTGCATTTGTTCTTTCATTCATGCAAACATTGCTAATAATGTTTTAAAAAACATTTCTAGTAAATAAATAATTAACAAAAAGTGCACATATACTTTTGAGTGGCACAAGATTGTTAACAATATTGTCTAGAATCAGTCTGGCACTCTTGACTTCCTTGATGCCAACATTAACCTCACAGAGTACCTGACAAACATCATAGCTTGTCTGGTGAGGCTGTTTCTTCATAGTCCTACTGACCACTGAGCCCCTGGTGTTCACCCACTAGAACTTGATCAGCCCATGGCGCCACTATCCAACGCCCAGTTAGTCCATAGGGCCGCCGGCTAGCTTCCAGTCAGCCCATGGAGCCACTATCCAACGCCCAGTTAGTCCATAGGGCCGCCGGCTAGCTTCCAGTCAGCCCATGGAGCCACTGACCAACGCCCAGTTAGTCCATAGGGCCACCAGCTAGCTTCCAGTCAGTCCATGATGCTAGACTACTAGTAAGGTTGAACACTACATATATTTAAGAATTTTTTCTTGAATAAAGACAAGTGAACATCTTCAATTTAAAGTGCAGAAAGAAGGGAAACATTTTTTAAATACAGCTTTTTCGAAGTAAGAAAAAAACAGTTGTTAACACTAAACTGGGCTCTGTTTATCCTACTTACAAAAACAAATGAAAATAAAGTTAACAAAGAATTGATTTTAAGTCGACTTTCAAAACATTTTAAAAAAGACCAATCAACCTGTAGCTACAGCAATACGTACAAGGTTTCTGCATAAATTAATTAAACTATATATAAGTCACAACAAGCAACCTGTAGCTAAAGCATGACGTACAAGGTTTCTGCTTTAATTAATACAACTGTATGCAAGTCACAGCAAGCCTGTGAGGGTTGCTGTTGAAAACATCAAGGTAGAAGGAACAATTCTCCCAAGTGACTGATGAGTTTTATCACACGCTGAATTGAAAGACAAACAACTTGGTGCAGAGGCAAAAAGTCGACTAACACATCTGAGGGGCATCATATGGACACAGACATATATACAACTCTAAGGAGACATAATTAACACATTTCAGTGACAAGGAAATTCATAAATAATCAGTACATTTGAATGTACTGTACATCTCTATTGGTAGAAAACTTTTTTTAAATGCATTCAAACTTCTGTCGTAAATGCTTTGTGTATTGCTCAGGATAACTATTCCTTCAGTTATAACAGCTGTGAATACATTAGTTCTTAGAAACCAAGTTTGACTCTATTTCACTGTTAATATAAACTGACCATTCAACTGATACAAATATTAGTGTCTATGACACATAACAAATGTTTATTTAGTCATGATTTGCCACTGACTGAAAAAAAAATACCCGGATTATGAAGTTATTTACACCAAACATTATTTACACAAAAGGCTTCAGTAGTATATGGAAAACATGTACATTTAACACAACTGAAGATCTCTATCTTTCAATAAGATACTCTGTTCTTTATTACAATGTAGAAGCACACTTTAAAAATTGGCTCACAGTTGGAGCATTATACATACATATATATGTATACATATATATGTGTGTGTGTGTATATATATATATAGATAGATATATACACATATATATAAATGCATGCATATATACATACATATAAATATGAATATATATATACATTTATATAGATATATACCAATAAACTCATGTAGGTAACTTATTAATTTATGCACATACATTTTTAATAAATAGACTACATCTTGATAGAGCATTTCCATTCAATTACCATCTGCATGATTTACCCAAATATTCAGCTAAGTATTCCAAGCCAAATAAAATAATGTAAACTTCAGCAATGGTTACAACTGATTAAGATTTAGGGTTTTTTTTTTGTAAAATAAAAGTAAAAAAAAAAATGAAGTTAAAATAAGCACAGGGAGTATTTGAACTTGTGACTATCAGACATAACAGCACATACACAGGTAAAAGTTGGTCTGCTCTAAAGATTGACCAAGTACAACAGTTTTAAGATGGCTGACAGTCATGATCTTGAGAGTAACATGACTTGTGTACACAAACCTAAGCAGCTTGGGCCAAGGTTACTTGGTGATATTTTACATCAAGAATGTCCAGTCAAAATTTTTTTGTTGAACTAGGACACTGATTCTATTCAATCAAAAAAGGACTCCAGTTTCTTTGACTATACAGAGTGGGAAAAAAAATTTAAATATAAAAAAAAAAAATCACATAAAAATAGTTGTTTGATCAGAATGGAATGAATTTTTTTATAAAGTGCAAAACATTTTTTCAATTTATAAATTATTTGGAGCATGCATTTGGGGTCTGAATGATAGGAGGGTAAATATTTTCCACACAAATGATGCACTAAAACTGTGATATTAAAACATGCTATTCATGCTGCAAGAGCATTTCGTCATCCAACACCAGGACATCACAGCCATCAAGACACATCTGACAAGTTCCCCCCATCATACTACATCAGTCCACAGATTAGCATGTCAGATGGTATCTAACCCACGCATGTCAGATGGTATCTAAACCACGCATGTCAGATTTGTCAGACACAGCCAAATAACCAAACAGCAATACAATCAATTTTGCAGGCAGTTCTTTTGTTCACAATTACATTTGTTTCTACAAACTTTCTTGATGCTGTCAACAACTCAGGTCAAGCTACAGCACAGAAAGCTGGACGCTACAATAATTTAATGAAGAAAACTACATTGCCTTTACATAGAGCAGTCACTGACCGCTCAAGGCAATGTGTAGTCTAGGATTCTATCCTCCATCACACTTATTCTAGTAAAAATTTGTATAAATGCTTTGTGAATGTTTGACCTCACAAAATGCTATAGAAATAAACAGTAAACAATGCACTGAATACCTATGCACAGTAAGTAAATCATGCTTATTATTTACAATAAATAAATATTTTTAAGCCAAATTTAATTTTACAAGTAGAATTATTAGCATTTATATGCAGCTTATTCTATGTTTTAATTTATTAGCTTTTGAGTTTTAAAATTTTGATACACAATGAATTGTAAAAATTCATACAATATAATCTATTCATTGTCATTTTGTAAGACAAAATATAAATTATTCTTTTACATTAAAAATTAAAGCAATAGGCAAATTAATTGCCTACATAATACACAAGTTTATATAAATAAAACAACAGTAAATGACTTAAGTCAGCCAATCAGACTGGAAGTTCAAACAAGCTTGCATGGTGCTCTGTAACGCAAATTTGATTTCTTGTGTTTTGGTTTCCTGACGACTTTCTTCCTGACATCGTAGTCGTAGCGGCAGAACCAGATGTTCTCAACACAAGTGTTGGCTGGGGGTTTGGGCCTGCAGAACTTTTTATCTTCCTCAGATATCCCTGGGATTTGTGCCCGCCATCTTGGTAACGGGACACCCTGCTCTAGACGTACAGCCTCCGCTTCCAACCTGTTGAGATAGAAATAGAAAAATAAATCTTCTAAAATAAATTTTATTTAGATGGAATTAAACGGTCGGATTGGTCGGGCAGGTAAGCACATGATTGCTAACCCAAATGTCTATAGTTCAAACTTTTGGGCAGATGCAGCTAATTAGCTGGGGAGAGCTGACCCATAAGGGAGCAAAAAATACAGAAATCAACATCAGAGGAGACCCTTAAGTTGAATGGTTGATATTGGGTGGGGTAGCTAGTAGAAGGGAATATCGTCAAAGTTAATTTGCCGGTTGATATTATTTGCTGTAAGAATAGTTAGACAAAGAATATGTCTGTTCTTATGTTGGTTAGTATGATTAATATTGATTATCTGATTTTCCCCCGTTTTTAGTTTTTTATTTACATAGTTACTGTAAAATATAATAATCTATGTGTCGATACCCCAGTAAAGTGCAAAACTTTTTAACAACAAACTACTATACCTGCAGTATTCATTATACATGAGGACAAAACATTTGTCATCAATACAAGCGACGCTGTTCTCCTCCCTGTGTTTGGAGGCAAACAGCTCCTGTTCCCCATCTTCAGGCTCCCTGCCATGAGCTGTGTGCTCAGGCTGGTAGTACCACAACATGCTGAACATCATCTCACCTATTATAAAATTGTTTAAAATATTTAGCTACTCACGCAATAGTAACAACTACAACAACACAGCATAAAAAAATTATTTAAAAACAAAAAAAATTTAGTTTAAAATAATTTGTAATATTGCATCTGTGAATTCTTATATATAATACTATATCTTGGGTAAAATTATATATTTTAAGTTAGATTTTAAAAATTAAGTATGCTTTTATTCATAATGAAATAATTGATTGAACAACCAACCATTGAGGTTCTCCCAAAGAGCAGTAACTCTGGCAACGTAAGGGACAGCACCATCCCCCTCTGACTGCAGGATAACACAGTCTCTGACAGAGACCACTTCCCCTGATGTGTGCTGCATAGCCTTGTAACACTTCCTCATCCTCACCTGCTCCTCCCTTGACTGAAACAGTGATGGAACTGGCTATTGCTATGCACAACTTACCCCCCCCCCTCTCCCACCTCATAACATCCTTGTGTTTTAACTAAGCTTTATAATACAAGACTAATTCAGTTGCTCATTGTCTTCTTATTCTACTGACCAAGACATAGGTCAAAGTTTCAATTTATCTTTTTTTCATTTATGAACTTCATGACTCTCTAATTATCAAATAGTGTTTAAACATGAATTCAAACAGCAATATTTATGAGTCACATAAATTGGCTGGACATAGTGTTGACAACACTGTCCCTTCAGAGGTCACACAAACAAGTGAACTACACCTGCCTCATGGACAACCAGGTTTAAAGAGATTTTTTTTTTTAAATTTCAATTACTTTTATCAATTGGTAATGAAAAGCAACAATACACTAAACAATTATTGTCTGAACACACAGAATAGCACCAAAAGTCTCATATTTGGTTCCCTCTCTTGTCTACTGGGCTGCCCTGATAGGTACATGACACTTTAAGTAGTTAAAGTAGGGAAAGTAAAAGTGGCTTGGAATAGTGAGAAATGAGAATAGATCTTTTAAAAAGAAACAACTTACCATTGTGAGCTTAGGAATGGTCCTCAACTCTCCTTCACCAACCCAAGTCCAGCCGTGGTTAGTGTTAGCCCGGGGAGGTGTCAGAGGAAAAACCGGCTCAGCTTTGACTTTTTTCTTGGACTTGGGATTCCCCACGGCCAGCAATTTTTTACAGCCGACCTTCACCTTGCCCTCACCATCTGGCTTAGCGAGCTCATCAGCCACACCAGGTGGAGCTGCAGAATTGTCCTCCTGGGCTTTAAGTACTGCGCGTTTGTTGGTGTCTGATTTATTAACGGCAGGCTGTTTTTTTTCTTTACTTTGTCCTTTCGGCAAGACGGTGCCGCTGGGCGGGTGTTTTTCAGCTTTCTTGCCAGCAGGTTTTATCTTAATTTCATCTTTTGGCTTGGGCTTGGCTTTAGGCTTAGGTTGGGAGGAGGTCACAGGTGGCTGACTTTTCTGCTCTGTTGGCTGCTGGTGATCAGGGTTATCCGCTGCTGATGGCTCGGTTTCCTCTGATGACTTGCTCTTGACCAGCTTGGCCAGTGGTTCGTCATCTGAGGATTCATCTGTGTCATCTATAACAATGACTTCGTTTTTTTTAAGTTTGGGATTTTCAGGTTTATCTGGCTGGGTTAGAGTGCAAGATTCAATGGGAGTGTCTTGTTTGGGGATTGTAATACTGATAGTTGCTTCTTTTTTTATCTCCAGGGTCTCTTGGCTTTTTTCAGGGCCGACAGGGGCAAAACTGACAACAGGTAGGTTTTCTTTCAGTGGTATGTCTATTAATTTTCTACTGCTAGGGCTGATATGATTCATTGCACACACTTTGAGTTCAGGCTCGGGTTTTATTTTATAGCTAGGCATGTCTAGAATAGATGAGACAGAGTAGGATGCATTGAATGATGTGTGACCAATAATGCTGATTTTGGCTGGGCTGCTGTTGTGCAGGGTCGTATTGCATGTGACCGAGGCTTGGGTCTGGTGGGTTTCTCGTACACTCTCAGATGAATTCATTCCGTCTATCTGATACATGGTTGTATGGGCACTGTGCAGAAGGTCGGAGACGTCCGAACCTTCTGATGATCTCCGCCTAGGGTTCACCTGCTTCTGGGAATTGTCATTGTACGAGTTTCTCTGCACGGAGTCACAGTTTTGCTCTGGAGTTTCCTCCCTTTCTTTCTTGAATGGGATGAAAGTGTTGAGTCCGTTGATGCTGATGGAATATTTACCAGGCGAACACGTGCCTTTGTTCGTGGGATAAAACTGTGGTTTGTTGTAGACCGGGTGTGTCATCTGGCGGTGTGACGTCATGTTCTGTCTGTCAGACGTCATTAGATCGAGCATTGGAGATTTCACAATGGGTTGGATTCCCATAGGGTTCATGGATCTTAAAGACTCAATGGGAGAAATGTTGGTCTGGTGCGGGATGGACGCTGGTCCCATAGGAGAGGAACCAATAGAACTTGGTCTCTGGGAATGAGCTGGGGGTGGCGGCGGTGGCATGCAGCTGGTGGTGTCCTGGTTCATGCCGGACATTTGCTGGTAGGTCTGGTAGCTGGGCTGGTAGGAGCCCATGTCCTGCTGTAGGGCGTGGATGACTGACTGTGGCTGGACGATGGGGTACCTCTGGTGCAGAGTCTGGAGGGAGGGGCCACTGGACTGTGGTAATGTTTGTATAGGGGCGGGGTAGTAAGGGGGGTAGTTGAATCCTGCTGTAACATAAATTGTCACAAAAATAGCATCAATGCAAGCACACAACAAAAGAAACATTTACAGATTTGAGTAAATATTAAAAGATTATAGTATATTAACAACTACAAAGGTATCAACACTATAGGGCTGGTAAGTAGGTAACCAACTAGTACTACAGCTCAATAAAACCTGCATGAGCCATAACTGGTTGGTGACCTACTTACCAGCCCTATATTACACTGCAGTCTATAATCAAAGACAGTAACCAAGAATGAATCAGAATGTAAAATGGGAGTAACTTCATTGACATCATAGTGCAAGCAGAGAGATAACTAACGAAGTAGTCCCATAACAAAAACAAATGTCTTGATTACTGATGTAAAAAATAAAAAGTTGTCAACACCAACTACTTTGTTGATGTACATGTGTTCAATAAACAAATGAACCATGTAAAATCTGTTTCAATTAAAATCCCATTAGTCAAGTACAAGTTCATTGAGTGCAATGAACCATCCTATTGGCTTCAGATGTTAAGCTTTTTTTAATCAATGAAATTTTTTGTGTGCTTTTTTTTCATTGTCAGTGTAACAATATGCTGTACAGCAATATAAAAAAGTGGCAAGATAACATGCTATTTTTTAATATTTTGAATATGACTGAAATATAATCTAAGGAATGGAGATGAATTTAACTTTAAATATTTTTTTCTGTAACTGTTTTTAAAATACTTCCTATTTTAAAAAATACACTGTAAGCTTTAGGTTTATTAAAATAATCAAATAAGTTTTTCATGTTTAATATTTTCTAGTTAATACTTGTGAAATTAAGATTTGAAATGGATATATTCCTACTATAAAATATATCAATTACTACAGAAAAAAGAATTAAAAGAAAAACCTTACCAACTTGCTGCACAGGTAGATGTATAGATGGATTAAAATTAGCCTGGTAGGGATTAACTGCACGGCGCCCAATCATCTGACTGCCCATATGGTTGAGGGTGTACGTTGAAGAGAAGTCATGACTGATGTCATTACTGCTGACACTGTACGGCAATGGTGAAGGACTAGATGGTACAAACAAACCCCCTTGCTGTCTGTCCATTGCATATTGGTAGATGTAAGCTGGAGGGTTGTACGTGGGGGTCACTTTTATGGGCTGTGGATGCTGCTGGGGATACACTGGTTGGGGGATAGGGTGATGGATGTAGCTGGTCATGTGACTAGTTCTTTGACCAATGGGAAACTGGGGGATCGGGGTGGCCACTCGGCAGGACTGAGGCTTGACCGGGGAAGCAATCTTCTGGGGCTTTTCTTCAATGGGTATAGGGGTGACTTTCTTAGGACTTGGGGAAGCTATTTTAACTTTCTCTGGTGTTGGGCACTTCTCCACATCAACAGAGCCTTGGAAATCTTCTTTCTGGGCTCTCAGGTATTCTTTAAGAAGCCTGGTATCCCCTACTTGGTGGAGTGTCCTCAGCAGGGTGCTCTGTTGTGTCTCACCATTTTCTCCACCCTCAGGGTGACCACTCACGTCTATTTCACCTACACTGCTTTCTTCCTTCTCAGCTGTGATGGAGGTATCAGTAGGTTTACCATCCGTCACCTTGACAACGGCATTGCCAAGTCCAGTCTTCCATTGGATCTGTCGAGTGGGAGCTTGAGTATAGGACCTGAGCTCTGTCCAGTCGAATACCCGAGTTCTGGCTGAGGATTCAAACACAGATTCCTCTTCCTGCTCCATTGCAATCATGGCCTTGGCGATGAGACTGGCCTGTCTTGGGGACTTTTCAATGATATTGCTCAGCTGGTGCCCAGAGGGGAAGTTCTTTTTCTTCTTCTTCTTTTTAAGTGCTATCTTTGTCTTGGAATTTGATTTAAGCTGGTTTGTTTTTCTGCATTTGGCTGGGGGTTCGTCTTTGAAAATTTTGTACTCTGGGCTTTTTCTTTTCCTATTTGTTTCTGTAGGTTTTGTTGGAACACTTTTTGATTTAACTTTAACAGGGGATTGCTTGGTGCTGGCTTTCTCCTTGCTGGGGTCTGTTGCTTTACTTTTGGGGGTAGGTTTTTCTTTTAATTTTAAGCCATCTTTTTTAACAACTTTAGGCTTCTTGCTCTCATCTGATTCCTCTGAAGGCACTGTTGCAGGTGTCTTGTCTTTTCCCTTGTCATCTTTATCTCCCTCCTCACCAGTTGTAGCTTTTTTAGGTTGAGCCTTAACAGCCGGCTTAAGGGGCACATTCCTTTCATACATAATATTCACCTTCATGCTCGCATTTAAACTTGCCTCTCTCTTCCCAACAACCGTGAGTCCCCAAAAGTCCAAAAAACTATTAGAGCTTGTGAGTTTTTTTAGCTTCTTCTTGATGTCCTTTTGTTTCAAGGCTGCTTTTTTCTTTGCCAAAGCTTTGCTCTTGGCCCCTCTCAGCACATCGTTTGATCTCTTCTGTGTCAAATTCTTCATCTTGCCTTTAGGAGATGTTGGTGACTTGGGAGATTTGGCCTTCTCAGAACTTAATGTAGACCCACCATGCTTGGGAGCAGCTTTCGGTGATTTATCCCTGGTCCGTTTAGATATGCATCTTTCTGTTTTGGCCCTTAGTTTCAAAGGGGATCTCTGAGCTGTGGCTTTTTTCTGGGCATTAGCCTTGACAGCTTTTCCAGGGGGTTTTCCTGGTGCTTTAGAGCTGGCACGCCCGGGGCTCCCTTGGGAAGTTGTTTTGTTTTTCATAGTTTAGCAACTATGTAAACAACACTATGTAAATGTCATTTATTCTATTTGTAAAAACTATGCTCATCTGTAAACAAAGAGGGGGGGGGGGAATAAGAAAAAAAAATTATTTTTCATTTGCAGAGTTTAAAAAGTTTCATTTTGTCTAAGTAAACATCTCACCATAACAACATAAAACTATACAGCTTTAACTATTCAATTCATAAACATATTTTAAAAAAAGAAATTCAGTTCAATGAACAGAAATTCTAAAATGTTTATATTATATGAAAAAAAAAAAAAAATATATATATATATATTACAATAATGGTTTTATACATTAATATGTATAAAACCATTATTGTAATATATATATATATATATATATATATATATATATATATATATATATATATATATATATATATATATATATATATATATACATATATATATATATATATATATACATATATATATATATATATAGGCAGCAAACAATCCATTGCAGCATTGGAAAAACAGTACCATGAACTAGTAGGTCCATAAATGCCAGATGAGCCACTAAAAAAAGCCACAATTGACCCTTAAAACATTAAGAAAACAGTCTCAAATGCTATTCATCTAACTAAAACTGGCTGATAAAATAGTGACAAAACAACATACTTCTAAATCACCTAGCTACTATAGACTTTATGATAAATTTCGCTCATTACAGTATTTAATAACAAGCATAAAGAAAGGAGTCCTTTTCTAATACTTTAACAAAATCTTTAAGACACAAGCTCAGAATTGCAAGCTTGTTAAGCCACACAATTTCAGAAAAAAATCAATAAATATTGATTACTTTATGAAAAGTGATATTTGTTCTCCAGGGGGACTAGATGAAGCCTTTTACAATTTAAAAAAAAAGACTATAATGCTGTGCATTAATTTTTTTTAGGCTTTGATAAACAGAAGGAGGCTTTGATCAACATGTAATGAAATATGACTGCAAAAATAAAATTAACGCAGGATCCTGTTGGATCTAAGGTGTGAGACTGACATTACTGTTAGGTTTTTAATTTTATGAAGACTGACGAGGGTGAAATAAATCAATAAATTTAGGAAAACTAAAATACATTTTTGAAATATAATTATTTTATAAATATCACATTTTTAAAGTGCTAACCATAGCCTTACAAATGTGAAATTTTACTTCTGAGATAATGTATTAATGTTCAGTACCAGAAAAAAACCCAATAAGTATGTCCATTTTTGAACAATCACTTGAGGTGAAAGAGAACATGGCATGAATTAAAATTAAAACCAAAGGAATTGTGTACTGTCATCAACAGTGATTAAACACCTTTAAATATTTTAAACTTATGTTCAATAGGCGAAGTCTTGAGACAAATAAAAGTATGGCAGTATTCAGTATAGTGTTGACACACAATATAATAAGTAAGACGGATGGTATTTTTTCCATTTCTGTGTAGGACTATTTATTTCTAACCTTATATAGGAACTACTCTAGAGAACTGGGAATTATATTACCATGATGGGGACTTTATGAATATATAATAAATACAATTATTATAAAGGTTATTGTTATTATAAAAACTAATTTTTAGCTTGAGTCTTGAAAATTATGCACAATCCTCCTACAAAAAAAAAAACATGCTGGAGTACTGGTACTACCCATGTCTGACAATAGAATTTTGAAAATAGGTGTGCTAGGCTGTTAAAAGTATTGTAATCTCAAGTTTAATTATATGGTCAGAAAATTAGGGTTAAAGCTATTTATGCTGGGACTTGGGTTAAGGTTTGGTATAGGGTAAATTAGCAATTCATATTTGTATTTAGCTAACTACCACTCTAGTCTAACACCCCTTTTTAAGAAGATTCCATTATTGTGCCATTATCAGACCCTGGTATAACAATACCACATGTCAATCCAATTAAAGTCAGCAGGCCTAAAACAAAATGTCACTAAATGAGATAATAAAATATGTATATGTCATTATATGAAATATTGATCAAATATTTTGTGAACGACCAAGTGATAGCCAGTTTCTTCCAGCCATCTCTGCGGGGAGCTCTGCCCCCCCCCCCCCCCTCCCCGAAGAAAGTCTACTGCCCCCGAACAAAATTAAATTTATATAGAAAATATATACTTTTAACAGTGTCCGCCCCCCCCCCAAAAATTTCAAGTGCCCCCCCCCCCCCCCCCCCCCCGGAGAAAAAGGTCTGGGAGAAACACTGGCGATAGCAATGTCCTGCTTATTAGTGGGTTTAGGTTGGGGGGTATGTGTCATTATATTCATTATATAAATCATGTTTGATTATGCTTCAACAATAGTTTCTTCATCAAAAAGTCACCTCAGGTTACTTTTGTAGTAAACTAAATAAATAGGGTCTACCAATAATTTGTTGATAATATATTTTTTTTTGCAAACACAGACTCAAGCCCCACCCTTAGCCCTAACCTTAATTTCTGACCCGAACACACCCATCTTTTAAAGAATTCATCATAGCCTTTGTCTGACACTTGTAGCATCACTTAATATACTCTTTGCCTATGCTAAAAGTACCAGATCTTGTATTAACTTAATATTAAATTAATAATTTATCTAGCAAAACACACTGGAATACTGGGGATTAGCACCTTCCATAATGTGTTGGGTTTTTTTTAGTTTTTTATAAACTTTTTTTTACTTTACTTAGGCCTAGACTAGTTTTTTTTTCTTCAATTGGTTCAGCTTACTTCACAAACTAAACTGAATTGCCATTGGGGCATAGTGACTAGGCTTATTTTATATTTAATTAATTACTATGAGCCTAATTAAGCCTAGGCTAGGCCCATAGGCACCGTCTTTGATAAGTTCATTTAGTTAGATTTTTATCTGAAAAAAAGTAAAATTATGAAAAGCAAGGGCCAGAATCTTCAGTACCAGATCATGTAAGAATGAAAACAAAAACATTCATCTTTTTCTTACATTTTACAAGCAGAAATAGCCGAAATATGTCCAGTGATGCCTAAAGCAGACGAACGAAGGACAGCATTATATTAAAAAATCAATCAGCTCTCAGCGCAGACCGATCAATATCGCACTCGACATCTGTGTCGGCTATATACCACAAAAATCGGGTACAGAATACGGTCTTCGGGCGACTTTTTCTAAAAGTTAGTTGCCGACGTGATGCAGGATACGAACCGTTTGGTAACTAACGAATACATTAAAAAGAAAACTTAAACAACACTTACATAAATCATTCCACCACTTAAAATTGTAACTTACAGGGCATAAAACGCTGAGATTACTTTCCTATCGGAATTTTCTAGTCTGCTAGCCGGATCAACACAACACTGTATCACCGCCATGTTTTCATTGTGATATTGATGAAGTAGCAAGCAGTGGACACTCCACTCGTGAATGAAAATTCGCTAGGGGGCGCGGCTGCGATGCAAGAGCTCCAAAAGTGTCTGAGCGCATTAGCAGCTTGTTGATTTTTTTATTTTAATTTTGATCATTTAAAAAAAAAAGAAGTTATCATTGCAAGAAATTAAACAGTTTAGAATTTTCCTTCATAGGCCTATTAAAAAACATTCAGCTAAACTTTAAGTCGAAAATCGCGTTTGAAAAAGGTCAAAAGTAATAAAATAATTCAGACCAGATCATCAAAAATAGAAATCTGATATCTAACCTACATTATGATCCTTTTCACTTTTGACAGATAAATGATACTTTTTTTTAAACCTTCACTCGTTTATGTAATAAATACGTCAAAATTTATATAGATCTAGATTTAATACCTTAGAAGCTATGGAGAGTTTTTGTTTTAGGTAAGTTTGTCTCGCATTTCAGCCAATAATCTACGTGACATCTGACTGACCGCTAATGGAATGACACGCTGTCCACGTGCTTAATTAATGGTCTCATGTGTCCACTGTCCACACACATCAGTGTTGATACTTACACAGCAGTGTGTAAAGTTTTCTCTACAGTTTGAAGTTTAAACTAATCATCACTCAAAATGTGTACAAATCTCCCAAGAATACATTATTTTATACATTAACCTTGCACTATTTCAAGGTCATGAATTTGAAAACCGGAAATGCCGTGGGCTAGTGTAAAATACAATGGTAATTGCGGTCATTTTGAGCTGCCATGAATTTAATCTGAGAGTGGTGATAAAAAGCTTAGTGAACCAAGAGGGTCACTGCAAGGTCACATGACATTTTCAACAGACAAAAGTAGTAATGAGGTTCGTTCAAAATGTGTGGGGTGGGAGTTGATCAATTGGTTATAGGCGTTTTCAGGGGAGTGTTTCTTTCAGATTTTTTCTCCGAAAAGGGGTTACTTGAAATTTTCAGGGGGGAGGTGGACACAATTTCCAGGGGGGGGGGGAGCGGACATTGTAAACATATATAGGCTTACATTTTATGTAAGTTCCTTTTCGTTCATTAAGGGGGAGGGGGCGGTAGACGAGCTTTGGGGGCACTCCATCCCCCCCCCCCACCCGCCTCGCCGAAGAGATGTTTGAAATAAATTTTAGGGGGAGGGGGTAATGCAGCTTATACTTCAAAATATCTGAAGGTATTGTAAAAAAAAAAAAAGAAATAGTGCTGTATTTAAGTGTATTATGGAGGAGGTTAAGAGTGGGGAGAAATAGATAATCCTTGCATGTCCGTAGAGGTAAGAGGAATTCCAGTAATGTTCTTTCAATTTTTGCCTCAAGGGGTCGTCCATAAATGATGTCACACTCACAGGGGGGAGGGGGGGGGTCCGTAATTTTGTGACGGTGTGTGACGATGGGGGGTCAGACTTTTGCATTATAAACAAGCAATATTAGAAAACGAATTTTAGACGTTATTTCGCGTTTTAGAAAACTGTTTTAATAAATTGCAATAGGAATTGATTAAAATACACTATTTTGACAGAGTTCAGACAAGATTTTCGGGAAAATATCGATGTTTTAAGAAAAATTCAACTGCAATTTTGAAGGGGGGGGGGGTTGTAGGCTGAGGTGTGACGTCATTTTAGGGGGGGGGGTCTGGCTTTTTGTGACGATGTGTGACGGAGGGGAGGGGGGAGGTAAAAATCGTCCGAAAAAGCGTGACCCCCAAGGACGGCAAGTCGTCGCTACCAAGTCCGAGCAGTAGCGGCACAAGGCGGGGGCGGGAGGAGGGGGTTGAGGGGTGTTGTCCGCACCAGGTGACACCATTTAAAAGGTGGCACCAAATCCAAAATTTGTCAAATTTACTGTGGCACCAAACAAAAAAAGGATGAGGTGGGGGTGCCACCCCCAGTGACAGCACCGGGTGACACACGACCTAGTGACGCCACTAGATCCGAGCTGTGTTGTTGACCAGAGGCGTAGCGACCCTTCCCGGCGCCCGGGGACAAACTTTCAATTTGGCGCCCCCCCCCCCCCCCATATATGTTTTATATTTATAATGCAAAACTGCAGCTAAAATGAGCTTTTAATTTTGTTCCAACCCATTTTGGCGCCCCCTAGGGTCGGCGCCCTGGGACATATGTACCACCCCCCCCCCCACCTCCCTTTCGCTACGCCTCTGTTGTTGACAGCTAGTTCGAGTCCCGACACTTTGATCCATCTGCCGATCGACATCCTATGTCGAACTTGAATATAGAAAACCAACTCCCTAAAAAGGGGATGCAGGATTTTTTTTTTCAGGCGTGTTTCTCGGAGGGAACTTTTGGGGAGGGGGGGGGGGGGTGAACAACGATTTAAGTATACATTTTAAATACTAATTTAATGGGTTTTTTTCTTTCTATTCCGTCCAAAGGTAAGCAGTGAACGTGCTTGGTGAGTTGGGCAGGTAGTGGCGGGGATAGGGGGGGGGGTGATGCAATCCTCCGTAAAGTTGCCTGAAAGAAACTCAACTGCCAAGAGTGAAACTTATCCACTCCATCGGTAATGGACCACGAGGGATTGAAGACTCCGTAGTCCGTCCCTTCAGTCTCCAATGAAACCTGGTTATAGTCCTTGTTTGCAATTTGTCTTTTTCAACAAAACTCTGAAACTTTTTGAAACTGCTCTTACATTTAAAATGTGCATGCGTATATTGTGTGCGTGAGCATACAAGCATGTATGCGTACATGCGTCAGTGGCGGAACTAAAAAAAAAATGCTCCCCCGAAAAAAAGTATTTGGGGTCCCCATATATATAAATATTAGCCTGCCTCAATACATTTTAAAACAATCTATTCTCTAATTCAGTAATTTAACATATTTCATTGCAAAGTATATCCATTGTAAGACAACAAACCAAACAAAAATATGTCCAAACTCATTTCGGACCTGAAATAATCGTGTTTTAAAAGTGTTTTTTTTTTCGCCTCAGACATGTAATTTACAGCGTCAGTTTGCCTTGCATGTTCGCTTTAGTATTACGGTTTTCATCATCGGCTTATGAGGACTGATACAGATTTACAATAGTAATATTTCTTTCTTAATTGTAGACTCCTTTCATTCATTTACGATGGTTTACTTATACATAGATCTAATACAAAACGTCTAATTACAAATCATGTTTGCCGAAAATTGTGAATAGATATATTTGAGATTAAGTATTCGGTCAAAAGTATATAAACATGGAAGTTTGACTAATGCAGAGGCATCGCGAGGCGGGGGTAGCGGACCGCACCGGGTAACACCATTTAGGGGGGGGGGGGTGACACCAAGAAAAAAAATTAGAGTAATGGTTTCTTGCGTTCTGTTTATTTTTATGATTTTATTTTTGTATTTATATTATTAACTTCTAAAGCTATGTCATACTTTAGTATGTCTTATTTGAATAATGATAAAGAGAAGCAATTGCTTTTTAACTTTACTTAGTATAAAACTATTTAAATGAGCTTTACTTTATTGGCATCCCTATTAAACTATTCAAAGAAGGGCAATAAGTTTTGGAAGTTGTGAACCGTTAGCCTATCTTTCACACTACAGATCATGTCGATTTAAAAAAAATAAAAAATTTCTACGTCACAGTGTGTGTTCGTTATGAAGAACAATCATTGCCATAGTAAACCTTTTTTTTTTTTTTTTTTTCAAAACCACCACGGAAAACATGACAAGAATTAAGTTTTTGTTTTGGTCGGATTTTGGCCTCCTAAACGGCCTGGGACCGCCCGCATTGCGGGGTCAGGCGGAAAGCGGGTTGGTAGTTCCGCCCCTGACATGTGCGTGTGTGCATGTGGATACGCTTGCGCATGTGTACGTGCGTGCGTGATACACGTGTGAAACCGTGTACGATTACGAGTGCGTATAAGTTTACGTTAGTGATGGTGTCTATGATTTGTCACCAATGTTTCTTCCAGACTCTTTTCCCCCAAGGGGAGGGGGGGGCGGACTAAAATTTCCGGGGGGGGGGGGGTGGACATTGTTAAAAGTATATATTTTCTATATAAATTCCATTTTGTTCTGCGGGTGGGGGGGGGGGGGGGTAATCTCCCCGAAGCGATGCTGGAAGAAACACTGTCACTGGATTAAAAACAAATAATTGCGCTTAGTAAAATTAAAGTAGAGAGAAAAGCAGAGGGGAGATAATACCGTGCACAACACACGCCACCGCAACCCGCACGACACTAAGAACACCAAACAAAACCCCACACTGATACTCCACACCCTGTAGTACAAGAGCCTGCGACACAACATTCTCGACTGACACAATACACACCCAATATACCAAAACAGTACCCCGCACAGAGTGGGGGAGAATACTATAGATGAGATGTTGTAGAATGTAGCAGAGTGTAGTAAGGGTTAGAACAGTTGTTCACATAATACTAATAATCGATTGTTAATACAGCTGGGTATAACACTGTCTTCTCTATAGTTTGCATTTTAAGTCATGGTAACCATTCATTGAACTGGCAAAAACATAATTATTCTATTATATATCTTGCAGTTTTTTTGTCTTGGTGTCCCCCACCCCCCTAAATGGTGTCACCCAGTGCGGGCCGCACCCCCCCTCCCCGAGACGCCTCTGCATTAAAGGGAAGGTTTTTTTTCTCCGAATGACGCCTGCATTTGTCCAATGTTTAGTTCGAAATCATTAATAATGTTCTTTCGAATGAAAATGCTCTCAGATATCCGGTAGTGGTCTTTTACTCTATTTCCGATTTCTAAATTACCGATAACCTGAGTACCGTTTTAATTAAGGATGTAGATTTATGTAAACTATTAAGCGATTAACGTGAGCCGGATTATTCAAAAACTTTCAGAATTCGACAATGTTACTTCTTATAAAACATATTTTAAGACTTTTTCTCCTATATATTTTCTCGATTTAAAAAAAGAAGCGATTTTGTCTTAAACTCCACTATTTTAACAGCCCGATTGTACAGTGTTACCTCATTCCTAAATATAATACAAGAAAGTTTAGGGGAGCTTTATTTTTTTATTTTTTAAGCCGCAAGAAATATATCCAGTGGCGTAGCGAGGGGGGGGGGTGCGGACTGCACCGTGTGACCCAATTTAGAGGGGTGACACCAAAGCAAAAAATAGCAAAATATATAGAGAAAAATGATAATTCCACTTAATTAAGTGATTAATTCGAGTGTTAAAAAGTCTTTTAAGAGCAAATTCGACAAATCCCGACAAGGGTGGAGGGGGGGGGTGCAAAAAGGAAAGTTTGAGGGGGGTGGGTGCAAATCAAAAATTGAAAGTTTGTCCCCGGGCGCCGGGAAGGGTCGCTACGCCTCTGGGGGTTGACACCATTAAGTGCCGCACAGGGTGACACCCGACCTCGCTACGCCACTGAATATATCACAACAAGTTGTTTCCTTGACTTATGCTTTCTTATCTAGTATTTTTAGAAATGAGTGTTGTATGTTGAAATAGTTTCTGATAGTTTTTTTTTTTTAAGTTGTACAAGTAGCCTCAAGTTAAAAAAGCGTGAGTGATCTCCCCTAAACTTTCTCGAAATATTCTTAAATATCACTAAGGGGAATGGCACTGGAATGGCACTGGAATCAATTTTTAATACTTGAATTTTCAAAAACAGAATCGAATCTCGTAAAAAAACGAATTGCACACCAAACGAACAGCAAACAATGTGTGTATAACAATGCAGAACATTTGTACTTTATTTTTAAAAAAACCTTGATTATTTTACAAACAGTAAATTAATCATCTAATTAGGTAACATTTTATGTCACAATACATTGTATTATAGAGTCTTGACCTACGTAAAAAGTTTAAAATTACTCGGTACGGTAGAAGTGTTCGAAATTTTGCTCGCAAGTTTCTGACCGTAACGGACGATAGACAGAGAAATCAAGTTAAAAATAAATTCATGTGCTACTTCCGGTCGCCGGAAATAATTCAAAAGTTGACAGAAACTAGAGAATTAGATCTTATACGTATACGTGAAATGTCGTCTACCTAACTGAAGCAGTAATCAGTTATAGGCTTTTGAGAAACCGGAAGTAGAATAAGTGCCACTCCCGGTTACCGGAAATATCTGAAAAGTTGATACAGAACTAGAAATTTGATATAATACTTATATATGAAATTCCATCAACCTAGCTGTAATTTTAGCCCCATTAAAATTAGTCACCTATACTCCGTATATGATGAAGTACTGAGGTTGAAAACGACGCAAACTGTCAAAATTTCATATGATTTTTATGCACGATTACAATACTTCCTCTACTCTGTATACGAGAAAGTAAAAAGGAATGATAGCGTAATAATGTAAAAAACACGTTAAACTATTTATTCATCGTTTTCAAACCAGAGAAATGTATTAGAATAATTTATTAAAATTAATAAAATGTATGCTATCATTGTATCACAGTTCTAATAGTTTTGCGCATTCAACTTCAGCGAGTTTCCAATTCATCTCATACAATGAAAATAAACTTTTAAAAGTAAACATCTTAATTTTACATGATGAATCTTACTTCTATGTAGGCCTGTAGCGTGCAATATCTCAGTTATGTTAAAACCGGAAATTTGTAGCCCGATAATATTAATACATTATTGATTTGTGTTTGTTTAAAATGCGAAAGTTATGATGCAAGCATTCGATTTTTAGACTGCTAAAGGCTAATGGTTGAAAGTGAAACAATAATAGTTTCTGGGTAAAAACGTCAGTTGTAACAACTAAAAGCAGTTTATAACAATTATGATGTGTTGTTGGCTGTCTATTTATTATTTTATATTATAGATCCACTTTCTTAGTATTATGGTAGTTTATCGTTAGATCTCTAAATCTCGTATTTTGGCCATATTAGCTTAACGGCTTAACGGCATCAGTGGTCGTGTGGCTCATTCAAATTCCTCAACTCCTCCACTCCATTCGGCAATCCTGAAACAACTGTACTGAAACACAGTAGAATCTAGATCTAGCAGTTCTTACGAAATTTTATTTTTAAAAAATTAAACAATTTAA
This sequence comes from Physella acuta, assembly GCF_028476545.2. NCBI lineage: Eukaryota > Metazoa > Mollusca > Gastropoda > Physidae > Physella > Physella acuta. The sequence continues at coordinate 39,361 of NW_026733351.1, forward strand.
ATGAAAACTAGAGATAGATCTAGATCTATATATCTCTAATCGACCATACACAAAATTTGATGGTTCTAGCTTATTTGAGGCTAAAATAAAAGGGTGTGGGGAAATTGCGAGACGCGAAAAGCGAAATGGCGAGGCGGGAAAATGCGAGAAGGTAATGCGAGACATACCTGCGGAATTAAGGGTAAATAGCGAGACACTTTTTGCGAAAAAAGTTTTTTTCTTTTTTTTTTTCATCTTTATTTATTTCAATTATTTTTAAAAATATTTTTAAAATGAACAAGCATTTAACCATACCCTTTAACACGAGTGTTGTATGGTGTTATTTTTTATCTAGATACTAAGAAGATAGATAGATCTATATCTAGATCTATCTATTTAAAAATCCTAACATCGTTGCTGTGCTACTGTCATCGCCCGCTCTTGTTAGCGAGAGGAAAATCTCGTCTCAGTCGGCATTAATTTTAAAAATCTAGCCCGCTCATGTTTATACAAACGTGAGCTGTGTCATTGTGAATTGGTATAGTCTTGTCAGCAGGAGAGATATTTTGCAACATCTATTTATGGAATTTTGTACTTGCAAAAAGTGTAAAAGTATAAAGAATTCTAAAAAGTGCAATTTATTTTTTTATTGAGTAATTTTAATTACAAACAAAATTTACAAACAAAATCTTCTAAAACACTCCTCAAACACACCTCGTGACACCATCTTTCACACATAGTACACCCAACCCAGTTCATTAGACTCCCATTTATACATTTTTTCTTTTGCTACTTCTTCCAATCCACATTCACAACATTTCACATTCTCATCACAGTTGACCTCCTCGTTCATCCCACAAACAACACTGGCACCCATGTTCTCATCATCATCATCCGCACGCTCAACATCTGTTTTCTGTTTTTTATAATTTGTATTTTTTCTCATTTCTGTAATTTTGGCAATGTCTTGCTCATTGTTGTCACCAGCAGTTGAGTTTTTTTAAAACATCGATATTTTCCCAAAATCTTGTCTAATTTCGGTCAAAATAAAGTATTTTAATCAATTCCTATTACAATGTATTAAAACAGTTTTCTAAAACGCGAAAAAACGTCTAAAATTCTTTTTCTAACATTGCTTTTTTATAGTGTGACTTCACATCTACCCCCCCTCCTCCCCCTCATCACACATGGTCATAAAATTACAGACCCCCCCCCCCTACGAGTGTGACGTCATTTATGGAAGACCCCAAATAACACCACCACCAAAACCAAAAAATTCAGATAAGTTCAACTTGGTTTTAAAAATATTTGAAGTAGGCCCATAGCTTACGATATAGCACGAGCAACTGATAATATCGGTGACGTCACTTTATTTTGTTGTATCCAAATGATGTAGGCATTTCCTTGTGCTTAGATTTATATGGTAAAAAATATGTTTGCGGCGGCAGCGGATCCAGGCACGGCGATCTTCAAAGACGGTAAATCAGGCGGCCTCTGCGTTCCACACAAAAGACAGAGTTGACAAATCATCAGTATCTCTAGCGACGGAAAAATCGGAAGTTTTAACAATGTAAACGAAACGTCTTTGAAGTCTGGACCAAATACCACTGAAAATCGGGTGCGGTAAATTTTTCGCAGAAATCTTCGCATTTCAACACCACCCAGCGTAAGTATCGGCTTGTGGTAAAATGCGAGACAAAAAAGTTACGTGACCGACCGTTTTCGCGCCCTTCTCGCATTTTCCCGCCTCGCCATTTCGCTTTTCGCGTCTCGCAATTTCCCCACACCCAAAATAAAACACACCATTTACTCAGTTTTCACTGAGTCACAGCCTAGCTGCAGCTGGGAATGTTTTTCTTGACAACAGGGCACAGGGGGATACATTGAAGACTAGCAAGCAGTTGACACAAAGAAGACATGGAGTTCCAAAGGGGTGAAGTGGGGGGGGGGAAATATGAGATAATAAAGTATAATAATACAGTAATACCATAACAGAGAGGATATTTGTAACTTGGCTATGTAGCTTTTTAGGCCTAATATATTTTAGTATAGGCCTGACAAAAGAATGGGAAAAAGATAATCATAACTTCTGTACAGATAGAGATGATATCACTTATAAAAAAAAATATTTCTCTCTGTCTCTCTACTCCAGTATATCCAAAAGTCTGTACTATATGATATAGAAGGAAGTCTTCCACTTTTATTTATTTATTAGATCCTAATTAATAAATATGAAGACTGACATGGGCCCATGATGTACTTGAATATTATATATTAAGGTTTACACTGAGTAAAGAATGAGGCCTAAATTTAAAAGAATTAATTTTTATTTCTCAGCAGTTTAATAGTTAACACAACATTTTGGAAGTATCAAGAGCAAATGTGAATCCAGTTGACCCTCATTGAAGAAAAACTGCAGCAAAACCCAGTGAAACTGAAGTTAAAATTTAAGGTATTCACTAGTATCTTGTCACTATTTGACATATGAAAATGAGAAACCTGTAAGAAATGGGGATAAAGGATGACTGACTAATGACATGAGAAAGATGGGAATAGCAGATACTGATGTGTTAAGTGAAAAATTATATCTTTGATCTCATGCTAACATGGGGTTCAGCTTTGTGCTACTTATGGAAAGAAAATAAAATGTGGAATAATGAATGCTTTTAGCTATCTCGGATAGGTTGTGTAGTGCCTGGCATCTTTTAATAGAACTCAAATTTGAGTATTATTAATTAGATTTAGTGTTTGCCAGATTTTTGGTTTGCCAGCTAAGGCAGGCATAGACACTAAGGCAAAGAATGTTTCTTCAAAGCACTGTGTGAAAGGTTTGTATTGTCAGTTTCTTGTTGGCATACAGATGTGAGTTCAGTGTCCCCATTGATTGAATTTTAATCCTTTGAAGCTCTGGAGTTTCCCGTCGTGATGTGCTAAACAAGTGTTTGAGTATGGAGAGTGTGAGGAGAGGTAGACCTAACAGAGGAGGAGGGAGACACAATAAAAGAGGTCGAGGTGGCAGAGGTAATTTTCTTTTCTCAAGTGTTTTTATTAGTAGGCTTATTTAGTTAAAATACCGGATGTTTAAAGAGAGTTACCTAACCTTTATTTTTTTCTAAAGGAAGGGGATTGATAAAAGAAAGCAATGAAGTTAAGGGTGCAAAAGCTGGTTGGTCTTCATCAAGAAAAGGTGGCCTTGACATTGATGATTCTCTTGATGGGCCAGTTGTAAATGTCCCACATTCGAATCCTCACCAAGCAGCTAAGAACACGAGCTCCAATCATCAGGGGTAGGTCACTTGTTGTCTTGGACACTCGAGACAGAATCAAAAGTGTGGGTGGGATAGAGCTCAACAGTTTCTGCTTATGGTAGTGAATTTTTGTTATTCCTAAGAAAAGGATAGTTTTTTTTATCGGTACAAAAGTGATTTTTCAACTTGTGTAAATGTTACAAATGAATGATAAAGGGCAAAGTTAGCCTTGTTGCATGTGGTCAACATATGGCACTTTTCCCCAGGTAGTATATTTTGGATTGCATATAATATCCCCATCCCTGAGACACTTATCCCCATCCCTGAGACACTTATCCCCATCCCTGAGACACTTATCCCCATCCCTGAGACACTTATCCCCATCCCTGAGACACTTATCCCCATCCCTGAGACACTTATCCCCATCCCTGAGACACTTATCCCCATCCCTGAGACACTTATCCCCATCCCTGAGACACTTATCCCCATCCCTGAGACACTTATCCCCATCTCTGAGACACTTATCCCCATCCCTGAGACACTTATCCCCCATCCCTGAGACACTTATCCCCCATCCCTGAGACACTTATCCCCCATCCCTGAGACACTTATCCCCCATCCATGAGACACTTATCCTCATCCCTGAGACACTTATCCCCATCCCTGAGACACTTATCCCCCATCCCTGAGACACTTATCCCCCATCCCTGAGACACTTATCCCCCATCCATGAGACACTTATCCTCATCCCTGAGACACTTATCCCCATCCCTGAGACACTTATCCCCCATCCCTGAGACACTTATCCCCATCCCTGAGACACTTATCCCCCATCCATGAGACACTTATCCTCATCCCTGAGACACTTATCCCCATCCCTGAGACACTTATCCCCCATCCCTGAGACACTTATCCCCCATCCCTGAGACACTTATCCCCATCCCTGAGACACTTATCCCCCATCCCTGAGACACTTATCCCCATCCCTGAGACACTTATCCCCATCCCTGAGACACTTATCCCCATCCCTGAGACACTTATCCCCATCTCTGAGACACTTATCCCCATCCCTGAGACACTTATCCCCCATCCCTGAGACACTTATCCCCCATCCCTGAGACACTTATCCCCCATCCCTGAGACACTTATCCCCCATCCATGAGACACTTATCCTCATCCCTGAGACACTTATCCCCATCCCTGAGACACTTATCCCCCATCCCTGAGACACTTATCCCCCATCCCTGAGACACTTATCCCCCATCCATGAGACACTTATCCTCATCCCTGAGACACTTATCCCCATCCCTGAGACACTTATCCCCCATCCCTGAGACACTTATCCCCATCCCTGAGACACTTATCCCCCATCCATGAGACACTTATCCTCATCCCTGAGACACTTATCCCCATCCCTGAGACACTTATCCCCCATCCCTGAGACACTTATCCCCCATCCCTGAGACACTTATCCCCATCCCTGAGACACTTATCCCCCATCCCTGAGACACTTATCCCCCATCCATGAGACACTTATCCTCATCCCTGAGACACTTATCCCCATCCCTGAGACACTTATCCCCATCCCAATGTAACATAACCTCAACTTAATGTAACATATCCATAACCCCATTAAGCATTATATATAAAAAATAGACACAACATCCATTTTGTTCTCAACTCTTGTTTGAAATCTAGATTAAAAACTCATTCCCTGCAAGTCACTGTAAAAATAAAAAAAATAAAAAATTAACATTTAACTGACACAGGTACGCATTCAGCGGCACCAGCAGTGCCAGAGGTCGAGGTTCAGGGCCAAAGGTCAAGCTTGAGATGCAGCGACTCTTCATGAGTGAGGAGAACCAGGAAATGGTCCGGAGAACTTTGGAGTCTGTGTATAGTAGAGAGGTGCCAGACAGGTGTGGCTGGTCTTTTCAACTGTGTCATAGTTTTTAAAAGTTGCAATCTTATTGCGAACAGTAGTCAGTTTTATGTTCTGTACATATTTGTTAATTCAATAATATTTTTAGTCTCTCCAATTTATAGTTGTATAATCTTGTATTTTCAGTCTCCGGTTATTGTATTTTTATTTTATTGTTGTTAGCTAGTGTAGAAGTTTTAAGCATAAAAATCCTTTAAAATAAAGGATTGTAAAAGTAACACCATCTTTTTGTTTCTTCGTTATATTGATAGATAAGCTCATCCCCTTCTGTGATATAGGGGTACTATACTATAGTAAATGTTGTGTGTCATGACTTACCATTTCTGTTCCAGTGATGAAGAAGATGTAGGCGTTGATTATGAACAGAATTATGACGAGCTGGATTATAGGGGAGATAACGACTACTGGATGACGGATCACACTCTTGAGGTACAGGATGCTATTAGGTTCAACTCGGATGTTCAAAGGGAGAGAAGCGTGAAGGCAGTTGGTCAAGAAAATAGCTTTGCGATAAAAAAACTTCAACGGTAGGTATTTTTTTTGCTGTTTGGTTTTCATTTTGCTAAATTTTTTAATCGCTGTACATTTTTAAATGGTTTAAAATAAGACTAAGAAAAAACTTAAGACACAGTTACTTTACGCAATCATTCTTAATCAGACTTATACTCAGATGTATGTACAACTGGTCATACACAATTAGAAATTGATGCAAGTGGGGTTGGGATGTGGAAGAATGGGACTGGGATATTGGAAAGTGGGACTGGAATATGGAAGAGTGGGACTGGGATGTGGAAGAGTGGGACTGGGATTTGTATGCACATTATTAAACTCAAACCTAGCAGAATGTCAAGTATACAGTAGTTGTTTCCATGCAATGTTTTAGTAACATATTTGTATTTTATATTTCGTTTAGCTGTGGTTTCAGCTCAGACCTTTGCCTAGAAGCTCTTCAGATCTGTGATTGGGATGCAGGTGAAGCGCAGGAGTACCTCCTCAATGATTTGTTCAACAACAGTCTCAAGGTGACAGGCAGCACTGAGAGCACCCCAGACTTCTCTGAGGAGGAGATGCTGGAAGCCAGGGAGGAAGAGAAGATGGCGCTGCAGTCTATATATGATGCTGACTTTGAGGAAAGAATTCCCAACAGAACCTGGATGTTGAATTTAGAGCTGCCAGAGCTGGTGGAGACGGTTAACCTCGCATCTCCAGTGGTCAATGCCGGTACACGGTTAGATAAAAAACTCTGTCCTTTTTATTTTAAAGGTCAGTGTAGGTTCAAGGACAGGTGTCGGTACTCGCACGCTGCGCCCGTTGATAATGTGTCCAGGTCTGCGGAACTTTCTCACCCTATATATTCTAATCTCAAAGCTTTGGAGAGCGCTAATTCAGTCAAACCATTCAGTATAGAGATTAGGTTTCCTACAGGGAACAAGTACCCTTATGAACCACCTTTACTGGCTTTCTCTTCTAGGATTGAAGAGTTCCCAGCTTACACCCGCCTTAATATTTCTCAGTTTTTGATGTCAGTGGCCAAAGAATCAGCCGAATGTCATCTCCCCTGTATTTTTACCATTGTAAATGCCTTGGAGGATGTAGATAAGTTAAAGCTGCTAGTCTCCCTGCCCCCGCCTGCTATCAGCAGACCTGTCACGATAGAACAATCCAAGCTGTTCAGCCCACCAAAGCCCGCCTGGCCACTCACAGTACTCCAGTCTTCCAGTGGACAAAATCTGGCCAGCAGACAGTTCAACAGAGATCAGGATGTTGGGAGAAATGAACGGTACGGCCAACCAAAAAATGACGACGTCCAAAAGAGACATGAAGGGTATGCTCAGCTAAAAAAGAAAAGTGTGCAGCCGTACGATGCCATTGAAATTAAACGTCAGAACAAGATACTTCAAGAGGAATTCATGCAGAAGAAAGTGAGTTACTTGTCTTTTAAAAAGATTATGCATTAGTTATCCTTATTTTTTAAAATTATTTCATCTTCATAGATATAAGTTTTAAATTGTGCTAGATCAGCTCTTTAGTCAAAGAAGTTATATTTTATGCTGACTTTCTTTCAAAGAAAACATAAAAAATAATGAAGGACTATAGCATATTCACTGAACTCTTCTCAGATAATTAGAAAGTGTCAGTTATAGCTGTATCAATTGAATACATTAAAATAGACTGGCATTGAGGTTAAAAAAGTAATATTAGTGTTTTCTGACTCTTACAATCATGACCATGGTTTAGGAAACTCAGATGCATTCAAAGTAAAAAAAAAACGGATACATAAATCAAACAATAAAGTTTCTCTTTTTCAACCTCATGAAAATATATTTTGTTGTAGTTTTGTTTTATTTTCTTTGGATCTGTCTATGTTTGGGAAATTCTGATGCATTCAAAGTAAAAAAAAAGGAAACAAATAAAACAATACAGTTTATCTTTTTCAATCTCATGAAGATATGTTGTAGTTTTTTTTAATTTCCTTGAAATCTGTCCATGATCTTTTTACTTTTTAAAAGATGTATATAATGATTGCAACCCAAATGTTTGTTGTGGCAGGGACTCAAGCAGTACCAGAACATGCAGGTGGAGAGGCAGAGACTCCCCGCCTGGGAAATGAGAGACATGGTGCTAGAGGTCATCGAACGCAACCAAGTTGTTGTCATCAGTGGGATGACAGGGTGAGTGACAGGGATGCTGCCGTGTTTTTAAAAAAATGTCTTGTCTTCTCATTCCTCATGATCTGCTAATTTAATATTGTAAGGGGTAATGTGAACCTTTTTGGATCTGACTGTCAATAGGCCAGAAGAATTGGATGATGTTAAAATATTTTCCTTGAATGAAAAGTGTTGCAACAATTTTCAGTTAGATGGCATCATTGGCTTGCTTCAATAGCTTTGCTATCTATCGAACAACCCTCCCTCCCTCATCTTATGGTTGTTATGTTTTGAGCTTATATGAATAAAATAGTAGTTAGTTGCTGATCCTCTATAAGTGGCCTAGCGGTAGCGCTAGAATGCTAACCCGCAAGTCTCGAGTTCTAATCTGGGTTCAAGTCAGTAGACAGTCCCTCAGTCCACCCAGCTCTGACCGGAACTTACCTCACGTTAGGGAAAGTAAAGGCGGTTGGGCCACACTATCCCTTCATATGCTGAGGTCACAGAAACAGGTGAACTCTACTTCACTTGCCCCATAGACAGTCAGGTTTGGTCGGGGAACTTTACTTATTATTGTGTCTAGCCAACAATCACATGCAGGCATTAATATTTTACACTTTATTAAACCAAGCATCAGTACTTATTTTACTCACAAGTATCTGACCCTCTAGGTGTGGCAAGACTACTCAAGTTCCCCAGTTTTTACTGGACGCTGCCCTGATGCAGAGAGATTTCAACACCAACATTGTGTGCACTCAGCCCAGGAGGATTTCAGCCATGTCCGTAGCTCAGCGTGTGGCCAATGAGAGAGCCGAGAAACTGGGGCGCTCCGTGGGATACAACGTCAGACTGGAAAGTCTTACGGTAAATTGTTTCATTGTTAAAATTTATTTAAGTCCATTATTTATTTTAATTTTACTTCAGTTTGTATAATGGTCTAGTTAAGCTATTATAAATATGTTGGTAAGTTCTTTGTTACAGTTTAGACTTTCTTTATGTAAACAGTTTAAATGTAGTCCTTTCAATATACTATTGATTAGTGCTCCATGAATTTACTTTGGTAAATCCCATGATTCAAGTTATGAAAATATTTACTACACTGCTGGCCAGATTTTTATTTTTTTGCAATTTCTAGTGTTCGCCAGTTAAGTAAACAAATTTTTTTAAAAAGATTTTGTTAATTTTTTTACAACTGGTCCACTAATTAAGGCTTAATTGCTCATCTGTGATTTTTGTTTTGATGTTTGTCTTTCAGTCTCCATACACCAGACTCCTGTTTTGTACCATAGGAATAATCCTGATGTTTGTCTTTCAGTCTCCATACACCAGACTCCTGTTTTGTACCATAGGAATAATCCTGATGTTTGTCTTTCAGTCTCCATACACCAGACTCCTGTTTTGTACCATAGGAATAATCCTGATGTTTGTCTTTCAGTCTCCATACACCAGACTCCTGTTTTGTACCATAGGAATAATCCTGATGTTTGTCTTTCAGTCTCCATACACCAGACTCCTGTTTTGTACCATAGGAATAATCCTGATGTTTGTCTTTCAGTCTCCATACACCAGACTCCTGTTTTGTACCATAGGAATAATCCTGATGTTTGTCTTTCAGTCTCCATACACCAGACTCCTGTTTTGTACCATAGGAATAATCCTGATGTTTGTCTTTCAGTCTCCATACACCAGACTCCTGTTTTGTACCATAGGAATAATCCTGATGTTTGTCTTTCAGTCTCCATACACCAGACTCCTGTTTTGTACCATAGGAATAATCCTGATGTTTGTCTTTCAGTCTCCATACACCAGACTCCTGTTTTGTACCATAGGAATAATCCTGATGTTTGTCTTTCAGTCTCCATACACCAGACTCCTGTTTTGTACCATAGGAATAATCCTGATGTTTGTCTTTCAGTCTCCATACACCAGACTCCTGTTTTGTACCATAGGAATAATCCTGATGTTTGTCTTTCAGTCTCCATACACCAGACTCCTGTTTTGTACCATAGGAATAATCCTGATGTTTGTCTTTCAGTCTCCATACACCAGACTCCTGTTTTGTACCATAGGAATAATCCTGATGTTTGTCTTTCAGTCTCCATACACCAGACTCCTGTTTTGTACCATAGGAATAATCCTGAGGCGGCTGGAGGCTGACCCCCAACTGGAAGGGGTCAGCCACATCATCATTGATGAAGTGCATGAGCGCTCTGAAGAAAGGTTGGTCTGGGCTAGTGTTTAGGCTTGTGAGATGGATGCGGAGCTTGGCTGGATGGAATCCATCGATTGTAGAGGCATTTAATGGATAAGCTAATGTATGAGGCATTTTGGTGAGTGGATGATTTATATGGTATTCTGGTGGGTGGATGATTTATATGGTATTCTGGTGGGTGGATGATATATATGGTGTTCTGGTGGGTGGATGATTTATATGGTATTTTGGTGGGTGGATGATTTATATGGTGTTCTGGTGGGTGGATGATTTATATGGTATTCTGGTGGGTGGGTGATTTATATGGTATTCTGGTGGGTGGATGATTTATATGGTATTCTGGTGGGTGGATGATTTATATGGTATTCTGGTGGGTGGATGATTTATATGGTATTCTGGTGGGTGGATGATTTATATGGTATTTTGGTGGGTGGATGATTTATATGGTATTCTGGTGGGTGGATAATTTATATGGTATTCTGGTGGGTGGATGATTTATTTGATGTTTTGGTGAGTGTATAATTTATATAGGATTTTAGTGAGTTGGTGATTTATATGGCATTTTAATGAGTGAATGATTTATGGGATGTAATAATATTAATAAAACTGGTGCATGAAGTGTTATAGGAAAATAATCTATGTTGAAATGTGTTTGAAAAAAAAATAACTAAAAAATTTTCTGCTTGATTTATTGATAATCCATAGTACTTAGAATTTACAAAAACCTTCATATATTTTAGTTTTTATTTTGATATTGTATATCATATATTATATTTTAATATTTTGATGTTTTGATATTAGCATTAATGTAGACAATATTTCAAACTTATGCTAAAACACAAAACAGCAATTGATCAAAGTTTTTTAATAACCACTTATGCAGTGACTTCCTGCTGATGATTTTACGGGACGTGCTGGTCAAGCGACCTGATCTAAAGGTGATCCTGATGAGTGCCACTATGAATGCTAATCTTTTTTCTTGTTACTTTGGTGGCTGCCCTGTTCTAGAGATACCAGGTGAGGCTGCTGTTAAAGGCTTGTTGGTGTAATGGGGCTGGGATATGGGAAAGTGGGGCTGGGATCTTGGAAAGTGGGTCTGGGAAAGTGGGGCCGGAATGTGTAAAAGTGGGACTGGAATATTGGAAAGTGGGACTGGGATGTGGAAGAGTGGGGCTGGGATATGGGAAAGGGGGACTGGGATATGGGAAAGGGGGACTGGGATATGGAAAAGTGGGACGTGGGAAAGGGCTGGGATGTGGAAAAGTGGGACTGGGATGTGGAAGAGTGGGATATGGGAAAGTGGGGCTGGGATATGGGAAAGTGGGGCTGGGATATGGGAAAGTGGGACTGAAATGTGGAAGAGTGGGACTGGGATATGGGAAAGTGGGGCTGGGATATGGGAAAGTGGGACTGGGATATGGAAAAGTGGGACTGGGACATGGGAAAGTGGGGCTGGGATGTGGAAAAGTGGGACTGGAATGTGGAAGAGTGGGACTGGGATATGGGAAAGTGGGGCAGGGATATGGGAAAGTGGGACTGGAATGTGGAAGAGTGGGATATGGGAAAGTGGGGCTGGGACATGGGAAAGTGGGGCTGGGATGTGAAAAAGTGGGATGGCAATGTGGGAAATGGGAAAGTGGGGCTGGGATATGGGAAAGTAGGACTGGGATATGGGAAAGTGGGACTGGGATATGGGAAAGTGGGGCTGGGAAATGGAAGAGTGGGACTGGGATGTGGAAAAGTGGGACTGGAATGTGGAAGAGTGGGACTGGAATGTGGAAGAGTGGGACTGGGATATGGGAAAGTGGGGCTGGGATATGGAAAAAGTGTTACTGCGACATAGAAAAGTTGGATGTGGCGTTGGGGGTGGAGATGTGGACCTTTCTTTTAGAAACAGTAAAATTGTAAGTAAAAAATGCTTATTATAGTTTATTATAAATTAAATAGATTATAAATGGGATCTAGTAAGCTTACTGTAATTTGTTAAAAATATTTCTTCAAGCATGACATTTTAAAAAAATGTTAGTTTTGTACCCGTAGTCACATTCTTTTAATGACATTTTCAGGAAGGACATTCCCAGTTGAGCAGTTTTTTCTGGAGGATGTGATTGAATTTACTGGGTGAGTCAGTGTTTAACGAACAGGAACTAATTGCTTGTATAAGGTATAAACTATGGGATTTTGTTTAGAGCTGTTTGTTTGGTGGATAGCGTTGTGACTGACCGAAGGTTTAGGTTCAAATTAGTCCAGGTTGTCCAAATAAATTACTTGGGTCTATCCTGCTTTGTGGTTGGCTGCTGTGTGTAACTTACAGAAAATTAAGATCACAATGTTTTGCATTAGTTCTAGATGTAAAGTTTTATTAATGAACATTTTAAAAATAATAACATAATATAACTAAGCTCATAATTTTTTAAAAACATATGCTTATCACATTGGAGTTAAAACTTGGAGAAGTAAGAATAATTTCAAAACAGGAAAATACAAAACATAGAATACAGAAAAAAAATAATTAAACAAAACAAACATTGATATGATTGTTCAGTATAAAATATGGAACAGAGAGTAGAAAAAAGAAAGTAAGCCAACAGATAAGAAATCATGAACATGAAAACAAATATTAATGAGAAAGATTATACCTAGGTACCAGTTGGAAGAAAAGTCCCCTTACGCTCGCTCAACTAAGGGTGGCCGTGGTGGATTCCAGAAATACGGGGGAGGGCTGGATGCTTACGAGGAGGACTGGGATCATGACCTGGAGTCTGACGGAACAACTCCTCGACCTGCCAGCGACAAGTCACCTGACATGTGTTTGACAACTGCACAGCTGCAGATGCGATACCCAGGTAGGTTATGGGGGGGGGGGGGGGGTATCTGTTTATAGTCATGTGATAGTCATGTGACAGTCACATGATCTAATAAAGACTTGTTGCATTCTACAATATAGCCAACAAATAAAAAGTATGTCTTGTGTTTTTGTTTTAATCTGTCACTTCTTAAATTAATGCTGCGCTGTTATTTTCTCTGTTTCTTCCAATCCAACATGTAAGCTGTGCCCCCATGATATCTTAGATTACTTCCAGATTGACCATTAAAACTGATGATGTAATGTTCCCTCAGATAAAATCCTACCCAATTAAAACTGATGATATTAGTGCCTCTTAGATTACATCCATCCACTATTTAAAATATGCCCATGATATAATTATCTCTCAGATTACATCCAATCCACCGTTAAAACTGATGATATTATATTCTCGTAGATTACAGCCAATCCACTATAAAAGCTCTGCACCAGACAGACATGGATAAAATTAACTATGACATCATCATACTACTCTTACATTGGATCAAGTCGGGAGAGCATGAGGTAAAACAATTCTTTCAATGTCGGCCATTTCTTTTTGTAACATGTAACTATAACTTCTTGTCAAATTCTTTGAAAAAATTATGACTAGTATGTATATGTTAAGCCAAAAATTTTCTTTTAAAAAATTACTTAATCTCCCAGAAACTTTTTCTAATTATATAGAGTACACTATCCTTTGTTTCAGTTTCCTGATGTAGGCGCAATATTGATATTTCTGCCAGGGTTTGCTGAAATTCAAACCCTCTATGACATGATAAAGACATCGCCAGAGTTTGGACAATCTAAGTAAATCAAGTTTTAGATGAACACTAGATAGTGTTTTTTTTGGTCTTGAAATTGGAGAATTTTAGAAAATGTTTGAGTAATGTTTTGACTTATTGAATTGTTGTTTCAGGTATAATATCATACCTCTGCACTCAACCCTATCTTCTTATGAACAGAATGCAGTTTTTGTGTAAGTCTTTAAATTCAAACATTTTTTCCTGCATTGGTCACACAAAAGCCAATGTGGCCTGCCAGTTCATAAAATATACTTGCTTTCATAATAAAAAGACTACATAGCTCTTAAATTTTGTTTCAAGTCTTGGGGGAAAATTTAAACATTAAAATTGATTGAATTTATTTATGACTTCAATTTTTAAAAAATATTTTTACTTTTCGCTCATATAAAAATTAATTATAAGAGATACAATTTTTTTTAATGAATATTTATTTTTGTAACATTTTGTAAAATATTTTTGCCAGCAAAGCCAAAGAAGGTGTGACAAAGATAGTTATAGCCACCAACATTGCAGAGACCTCCATCACTATTGATGACATTGTTTATGTGATAGATGTTGGAAAAATGAAAGAGAAAAGGTTAGATGCTTAAAAAAATAAACCTTAGTAAAACATTGTTATTGTTAAATTCTCCCACAATATTTAGTCATGTCAGTTCTCTGTTTTTATATTGAGATTACTGGTTGTGTAACAAATGATTACAATGTTTAAAGCAGCAGTCTAAAAATAAAATGTTTAAAGTCTAAAAATAACATATTTAAAGCAGCAGTCTAAAATTTAATTTTGAAAGCAGCAGTCTAAAAATAAAATGTTTAAAGCAGCAGTCTAAAAATGTGTCTGCTGACCACAGGTATGACCAGATGAAGAGCATGGAGAGCCTAGAGACTGTCTGGGTGTCCAGAGCTAATGCCCTACAGAGAAAAGGTAGAGCTGGGCGCATACAAGAGGGTGTTTGCTTCCACTTATTTACATCCCATCATTTCAACTACCACCTGAGAGAACAACCTATTCCAGGCAGGTTTTTTTTTAAATTTGTTGCTTACAATCTTCAAGTTTGTGTTAGTTCATTGTGGCAGATTTGTGTGAATGAGTTAAATTTTGTCACTTATTTATGAGACATTGCCACTTTTCCATTTGTTTTTTTAATATTATAACAAAAATTTTGTTACCTTACCAGATTTGGTCATTTTGGCCAGATTTTTTGGTAATTTGGTCATATTTTGTTTCATAATTTATTAATCATAGATATTTATAGCATTTAACTTGAGTTGGTCCTTGCCAAAAGACATATTGCACTGTAAGAATTAAGAGAACTACACAGAATATAGCCTAATAGGCAATGTAGTTAAGTAAGTTTAGATGTATGCATGCGATAAACACGTGCCTTAATGTCTAGACCAGTGTGTTAAACGTTTTGAATATTTTGTTCTTACTTGAATTTTGACACAGAAATCCAAAGAGCTTGTCTGGAACAGCTGGTGTTGAAAATAAAAATGTTGCCCATTTTCAAAGATCAAGAGGTCAAGGTTGGTTAAAATTTTCTTTAACTAGATGGGATAATTAATTAGCAACTCTCCTAAATAATTGAAATAGTCATATAAAATAAAAAATTAAAAAGCAGGAGTGCAGTGTTTTAATGAAACAAATCTTGATGGCATTCATGAAGCAATAAATTAGACTGAAGTCTGTGTCAGTAGGGTGTGTCTAAGGCCATCTGATGGTACCAGCTGTGTCTTGTTTTTTCTGGGATATATGATATAGGTGTGTGCTTGATATCAGTTATGGGGGGTTAAGGTGACAAAGTATTTCTCATGCTAACCCATCCAACACAGGGAATGGTCACAGAGAGAGAGAGATTAACTTGCATATGTCCTTCTCTGTTTCATTCTAGAAATTTTTTTTTTTTACATTTTTAGTATTATACAAAGAAATTTTTTTTTGCTTGATGTTAGTTTACATGTGTTGAGCGCTTAAGTTTAAGTCATGCAGCTGCCATTTGTATTTATTACATTATGAGCAGAATAAGTTCATCAAAGTCTGTTCTGTCATGCTGTACAGAGTTTTACAATGAAATGCGTCTCCTTGCAGCATGTGTTAGAGAAGCTGATTGAGCCACCGTCTGATGATGCCATCTGTGGAGCTGTCCAGCGTCTGACAGACCTTGGGGCGCTGGACAAGGAGGCTGTAAGACACTACTGACGTTTTCGTTGATAACTTGTTTATTTTTTGATTTTTATATTTATTTATTTTAGGTTTATGACTCAATTTTCTTTACAAACAAATTAACATTACTGTTTTTACGATAAAAAAATGACATTTTCAAATACATTAAACTGTAGTGTTTGTTGACCCAAACATTTAAAATTCTAACACTTTCAACTTTTTATCCTGCAGCTAGGGGTCATCCATTTATGACGTCCACAATTTTTTGTTATTTTGGACCCACCGTCCACAAAAATCCACTTAATTCCCCTTTAAAAGTACACATGCGTCCGCGAAAGTCAATTTTTTTCTGACCCCCCCGCCTCTCCCGTGTGGACGTCATAAATGGATGACCCCCTATACATTTGACTTAGTTATAAAATTTAGAACAATGTCCATTGTAGCCAGACAAATTGTGTTTATAACAATCTTATTCTCTGTACACCTCAGACTCTGACACCTTTGGGTTACCACGTGGGGTCACTTCCTGTTGATGTCAGGTAAGGTCTAATTTAAACTTTTTATTTTAATGCTGCAACTTTTGAAAAATAAAATTTTTTTTTTCACTGTAGCAGCCATATTAGTTATATCTTCTATATGGAGATGCAATGTCCCCCCTTTGTCTAATAGAGAAGTGTAGTCTCCCTTTGTCCTAAGGAGAAGTCTAGTCTCCCTTTGTCCCACAGATCAGTTTGATCTCCCTTTGTCCCATCAAGTGTTGTCTCCCTTCATCGTAGAAAGAGGTGTGGTTTCCCTTTGTTGGAAAAGTTTGATCTCCCTTTGTCCCATGGAAAAGTTTGATCTCCCTTTTTCCCATGAACAACATTGGTCACACTTTGAAATATAAAAAAGGTCATATGTCTTGAAATCCATTATACCATTTTCCTGGCACTTTGCTTTTTTGAAAAACCTTTGTTGTATGTATAACTCAAACGGGTGATAAAAACATTAATAAATTCAGTCAGGTCCATGCAAAAAGGAAGGTTATAAAACAGTATATCAAGAAATGTTGATAAAAAATAATTGTTTAGTATTAGTTTATAACTGTTTACTTTTGTTCCCAGAATTGGCAAGTTGATGTTGTTTGGTGCTATATTTAGATGCTTGGACTCAACACTGACCATAGCTGCCACTCTTAGCTTTAAGTCACCTTTTGTAAGTGCCAGTGTCAATCTATCTTCTTTCTTAAACACCAGTATCATCTATCTTAAATGCTAGTATCATCTTTCTTAAAGACCAGTATCATCTTTCTTAAACACCAGTATCATCTTTCTTAAACACCAGTATTATCTTTCTTAAACACCAGTATCATCTTTCTTAAACACCAGTATCATCTTCTTAAACACCTGTATCATCTTTCTTAAACACCAGTATCATCTTTCTTAAACACCAGTATTATCTTTCTTAAACACCAGTATCATCTTTCTTAAACACCAGTATCATCTTCTTAAACACCAATATCATCTTCTTAAACACCAGTATCATCTTTCTTAAACACCAGTATCATCTTTCTTAAAGACCAGTATCATCTTTCTTAAACACTAGTATCATCTTTCTTAAACACCTGTATCATCTTTCTTAAACACCAGTATCTTCTTTCTTAATCACCAATATCAATTCTTAACAAAATAGATAATTATTCTAAACCGTCCAAATTTTTTGTCATACATTCCTAGAAAACAAAAACAAATCTTCCATGGTAGTTTCTATGTAATGTGTGCGTGTTGTAGTACATGAAGATGTTTCATTTTTTTTATGACAAGAATCATCAGTACAACACAATGTAATATCATATTTCCTCCTTATCTAACTCTAATACACTGACAAGACCTGCTTAACATAATGGTTGTTTAACTTTCTGCCTGCTTAACCATAACATAGTATTATCATTTAACTTTCTGTTTCCTTGGTTAGGTTTCTCCCTTTGGTATGAAGCAAGAGTCTGATGAAAGAAAGAAAAGTTTTTCTACTTGCAACTCGGATTACCTCACCATGCTGAATGCTTACAAGGTAACAGCTTCAGATTTTACTGTTTGCTAGTGAATCTAGTCCCTGATGATCAGGGTAAAGTAGAGTTTAGTGGTTTTAATTCTTCTGAATAAGTAACTTTTTTTTTTAGTTAGATATTTGATATTTTTGGAAATTCAGTGGGTTATTTTAGTAACTACATGGAAAGGGGGGGAGGGGGTGTATCATAACTTATAACAGAAAAAATTACTAGTCCAACCCGAGTGCCAAATTTATTGTCAATGTATTCCTTATTATCTTTTGATTAATTAAAAATTATTATTAATAATAGGACCAACATTTATAAATCTTAAAATTGAGTCAATTTTTAAAAATTATAATGGTCAAGAAAACATATATTGCAGGAATGTAGCAGTATTATAAATGTATTAATATACCAGTTGTGGCATTAATAAATGTCTTTCTAGGGTTGGATAGAGGCAAAGAAGAGAAACACACATCAAGCTTATCAGTATTGTCAGTACAATTTTCTCTCTTACAAAACTCTTGAGGTAAGAGTTATTGTTCCTGACTCAAGAGTCGTGTGACTTAATGTTTAAAAAGTTAAGAGTTATCCCACCTGGATGTGATTCACTTTGTGTAAAGCATTATCGCCATTAGCTTTAAAATAAAATTATTCATTTTTAAATTTGAAAGTTATTTCCCTTAGATGCTGGCAAGCTTGAAACAGCAGTATGTGGAGTTACTGTCAGACATTGGCTTCATCCGGCCTGGCATCAGGCTGAGAGATGTAGAGAGGGCTGCTAGAGGGGGGTCAGATGGTGTCCAGAAGGTCACAGGGGAAGAGGTCAGTTTTTTTTTCCAGTCTTGTTCTGAACAAGAAAGGCTATACATCAAACACAGCATTAAAAATTATATCAAAGTCAGAGATAACAAATTTACTACATGAAAAGTAGGCAACAGAAAAGTATGAATTGCCAATGCAACAGTCAGCATAATATTAAACAATAAATTAAAAAATGCAGTTTAGGGCTGGTAACAACACAAATGGTCAATAACAACCCAACAAAGAACTGCACCAGTTTAAACAGTATGAATGAGCAGTTATTTGATCTAAATGCTGACATCTAATTCCTCAGGCTAATGTCAACTTGACATCTAAATCCTCAGGCTAATGTCAACTTGACATCTAATTCCCCAGGCTAATGTCAACTTGACATCTAAATCCCCAGGCTAATGTCAACTTGACGTCTTAATCCTCAACTCTGACATTTAATCCTTAGGCTAATGTCAACTCTGACAAGTAATCCTCAACTCGGACATTTAATCCTCAGGCTAATGTCAACTTGACATCTAAATCCTCAACTCTGACATTTAATCCTTAGGCTAATGTCAACTCTGACATGTAATCCTCAACTCTGACATTTAATCCTCAGGCTAATGTCAACTCTGACAAGTAATCCTCAACTCTGACATTTAATCCTCAGGCTAATGTCAACTTGACATCTAAATCCTCAACTCTGACATTTAATCCTCAGGCTAATGTCAACTCTGACATGTAATCCTCAACTCTGACATTTAATCCTCAGGCTAATGTCAACTCTGACATGTAATCCTCAACTCGGACATTTAATCCTCAGGCTAATGTCAACTTGACATCTAAATCCTCATGCTAATGTCAACTTGACATCTTAATCCTCAACTCTGACATTTAATCCTCAACTCTGACATTTAATCCTCAGGCTAATGTCAACTTGACATCTAAATCCTCAACTCTGACATTTAATCCTCAGGCTAATGTCAACTCAGAGAACACAAAGCTGCTGTCCGCCATTTTGGTTGCTGCGTTGTATCCCAACGTTGTTCATGTACTGACACCTGATATACGCTACAGCTCAACTAGTTCAGGTGAGACTTTTTGTGAGACCCCATAAAGTGAGACTTTTTATTTGAGGGGCTCAGGTGCGACTTTGTTAGAGCAGCTGAGGTGAGACTCAGTGAGACTTTGTTGGACCAATTAAAGTGAGACTTTTTGTTGGACCACTTAAAGTGAGACTTTTTGTTGGACAGCTTAAAGTGAGACTTTTTGTTGGACCACTTAAAGTGAGACTTTTTGTTGGACCACTTAAAGTGAGACTTTTTGTTGGACCACTTAAAGTGAGACTTTATGTTGGACCACTTAAAGTGAGATGTTTTGTTGGACCACTTAAAGTGAGACTTTTTGTTGGACCACTTAAAGTGAGACTTTTTGTTGGACAGCTTAAAGTGAGACTTTTTGTTGGACCACTTAAAGTGAGACTTTATGTTGGACCACTTAAAGTGAGACTTTTTGTTGGACCACTTAAAGTGAGACGTTTTGTTGGACCACTTAAAGTGAGACTTTTTGTTGGACAGTTTAAAGTGAGACTTTTTGTTGGACAGTTTAAAGTGAGACTTTTTGTTGGACCACTTAAAGTGAGACTTTTTGTTGGACCACTTAAAGTGAGACTTTATGTTGGACCACTTAAAGTGAGACTTTTTGTTGGACCACTTAAAGTGAGACGTTATGTTGGACCACTTAAAGTGAGACTTTTTGTTGGACCACTTAAAGTGAGACTTTGTTGGACAGCTTAAAGTGAGACTTTTTGTTGGACCACTTAAAGTGAGACTTTTTGTTGGACCACTTAAAGTGAGACTTTTTGTTGGACCACTTAAAGTGAGACTTTTTGTTGGACCACTTAAAGTGAGACTTTTTGTTGGACAGCTTAAAGTGAGACTTTTTGTTGGACCAATTAAAGTGAGACTTTTTGTTGGACCAATTAAAGTGAGACTTTTTGTTGGACAACTTAAAGTGAGACTTTTTGTTGGACCACTTAAAGTGAGACTTTTTGTTGGACCACTTAAAGTGAGACTTTGTGTTGGACCACTTAAAGTGAGACTTTATGTTGGACCACTTAAAGTGAGACTTTGTTGAACCACTTAAAGTGAGACTTTTTGTTGGACCACTTAAAGTGAGACTTTTTGTTGGACCACTTAAAGTGAGACTTTTTGTTGGACCAATTAAAGTGAGTTGTGTTTCAGACCACCAAAGCAGTTCAGGTGAGACTTATTAAAATGTTTAAGTGAGATTTCTAGTTGAAGTAGTTGATGTTAGATTTTCCATCAATCTGTTTGACAAATCAAGTGATATGTTAATGTAAACTCTAAAAGTCTTATCCTTAATTCTGTAAAATTTGATTTGTCTTAAACGATTTTATTGTATCTCCTTCAACATTGAAATATATTCAGTGATTTATAAACTGACCCCGTATTTGAGACATTAGGCGTTGGAAACATTCATTGCCACAAAATATTGTTGGGTGGAAGTTTTCTAACATAAGCTGTGTGTTACAGCTGTTATTGAAAGTCTGTAGATGGTAAACAAACTGCTTTACCATTGCCCCATGTTTTTTTTATTTAACACATGATTCACATTTCTA
This sequence comes from Physella acuta, assembly GCF_028476545.2. Lineage (NCBI taxonomy): Eukaryota > Metazoa > Mollusca > Gastropoda > Physidae > Physella > Physella acuta. The sequence goes on from NW_026733351.1 coordinate 60,667, forward strand.
TTTTTAAAATAAATATGCAGGATCAGTTCAAAAGTCACCCAACCCTGAAGATTTCAGATTTAAAACCAAGTATGATGGCTATGTAAGTTGCCTTTCTTTGTTAATTATTTTTCATTGCATTTATGAAATGTATTTTTGTATTTACTTTTTCTTTCAATTTCTCAAGTTATTTTACGAAACTAAATTGGGCCTAAAAAAATGTATATTTGTTTTTTTTGGTTTTGTTTTCTTAATTTAGCTAAAAAGTATTTGAACTTATCACTTCTACAGGTTTACATCCATCCAACCTCAGTAAACTTCCAAGCCCGTCACTTTGCCAGCCCCTATCTAGTCTACCACGAGAAAGTGAAAACTTCAAAGGCTCGTCTTTTTATTAAATTACATTTTACATACCATCTAATATAATTTTTTAAATATTATAGAATATATTTTTAGTTTTCAATTCCTCCTGATAACAAAATGTATTGTTTCTACAGGTGTTTATCCGCAACTGTTCAATGGTGTCTGTCTATCCACTACTGTTGTTTGGTGGGGGTGGGATACACATAGATCTACACCAGGGTAATTTTGTCTTGTCCGTGGATGACGGATGGATCCAGTTTATAGCTTCTTCACCACAGGTTAGTAGTTGTACATTTTTTTTGGGTCAGATTTAAATGCGAGGAGTAACTGTTTAAAATGTGTTTTGTTCATCTAGAAATAAGTTCCTCTTGTGAGGTTGTTAATACATTTGATCAACATTGCATTTTTTGGGTCAGATTTAAATGCGAGGAGTAATTGTTTAAAATGTGTTTTGTTCATCTAGAAATAAGTTCCTCTTGTGAGGTTGTTAATAAATTTGATCAACATTTTCCGAGCAAATTTGGAGAACTTCTTTGTACTTCATTTTTATATTGGAGTGGGTTTTCCTCCAACACCATTACGAGGTTAACATTATGCGCCATTGATTCAGACTTGAGCCTGCTTTTCTTTCTGTATTTGCCTCCATACAAAGCAGAATTTGTTTGAGTTTGGGGTTTTCTCTGGGTTACTCTCCTCAGTTAATAAACCTGTGCAACCTTAAGCCGTACTTTGGTCAACTAATTTTGGGGAGGGGGCGGGAGGGTTGGTCAAAATATTTAGAGAACTGGTCAACCAAAATAAATTACAATTTTACTGAAGTATTTTCTCAAAATAAATTATTTTTGATCCAGGATTAAAAATATATTGACTAGATTTAAATCATTTGTAACTTTTAGGTTGCGGAGCTGGTAAGAGACTTGAGATATGAACTGGACCAACTGCTGTCTGATAAAATTTCACAGCCAGACATGGACCTGTTGACCTGCCCTAGAGGAAGTAAAATCATTCAATGCATTGTGGAGCTCATTACCAGCCAATAGAGTCTCTTAACGCATCCTGTGATCAGCCAATGGAATCTCTTAACATATCCTTTTACCAGCCAATAGGGTGTCTTCACACAGCATGCTTCCATACTTGTTGAAAACCAGAAGTTATAATAGAAGCTCGCAGACCTGCATTTATAATGTGGCTGTGGCTAAGGACAATCTTTAGCTTAGATTGACGACTGATCACTTCTTAAATCCATGGGTTAGTTAGATCTAGGTTGCCTAGTTGATTTATTTTAATATGTAATATTGTTTTAAAGTTGAATCAGTTTGCATTATCAGCATGAAACTGAGTGAGATACAATGACTGTTGTGAGTGCATGTTCCTGTATTTACTGTGTAAAAAAATGAATGTGTCTGAGCTTATGATGTACATAGAGGAGAGGATATAAGCGTTGATTAAAATTAGAGTTAAAAATATATCCACTCATCTTTTTACTTTTTGTCAATTATTTTTTTCGTGTTAATAAAGTTTCACTTATTGCTTGAAATTCAATTTGTTAGTTTAAAAATTCATATTTTTTCTTTCAATTGTTTACAACTGAATCATTAATGCACAAATGAAGAAAAAAAAGTATACAACATTCCTATAGACAAAAAGATGCTAAACAATGAAGTAGTTTTGTTTGGAGATTGAGAATATTTGTGGGGTCACCAGACCAACATACTATTCACTGTTCCTGAGACCAGTTTGGTTTGTAAGTAATTAGCACACAATCTAAAATTATATAAGGGTCTTATTTAATTTTTAACAAAATAGTATTCTGCAGAGAACAACCATGTTACAAATATAAGCCATTTTCAAAGATATAACAAAAACAAAGTTTTTTATGAATGAATTTAATTTATATAATCAATAAATTAAAATGAATATTACCATTGTAACTGATTCAGAAAAACAAACCAATCTGGACACAATGGCCATTATTTTATAAACCTACCCAAGCCAAGGTTCAAATACTTTTGACTTTCTTGAGCACCTTGTTGATGGAGTACCTGATAGACTTGAAAAGCCCTGCAGTAAATATCCCCTTGAGGCTCTGGGTCAAACTGGATTTCTTGACTATTCGTTGAATGCTGTTTGCCACATGCTTGCCACACTCGGAGTCGTAAGCGTGAAGTTTAATGATCTCTTCGAGGTCAGGGAATACTCCTACCTGGAAGGAAGGGAGAAAATTATTTAGATTTTTACTTTAAAAAAGAAAAATTATAAAATTTTAGTGACAACTGTATATGAATAGAAAACCACACAGCACCATGGATGGACAAGAGTAAGGTGGACCCAGAAATAAAAAAAACAAACATAACCATGAAGAGATCAGTTGAAAAGAATAATAAGAAAGCTGGAATGACATGGGTTGAAGAGGAGAGAATACTTCTCAGTAAATCATGATATTGGTCCATAAAGAAGAAAGGAATACAAATGTATTTATAAATGCCTTACACCAGTTTACCAAAAATACAAAGAATCTTTTATGAAAAATGTTTAAACAAACAAACCTGATATTTTTGCATGAGCAAACCATATAGCACTTGACCAGGTAAACATTTGAGGTGGTGGTGTCTGGAGTGAAAGGTCAAGGCTTGTTCAAGCTGACCCTCTGGCTGCCACCAGGTCAGGTGTTCTTCTTCCATGATGATGGGGCCATACATCCTGCGAAACAGCTGGAGATTTGGCTTGACAATGTTGGAAACCTGGCAACAAAACATGGACATAGAACAATATATTTACAGTAGCAGCTAGATGGTGGGACATTTGAGCAACATATTTGCTCAATTAGCTAGACATTAGGCCACAATATTTGCAGGGTAGGAGCTAAATAATGGGACATTATGAACAAAATATCTGCAGAATTTTGAGAATAACAGTAGGACATTAGGCCACAATATTAGCAGAAGGGAGCTAAAAAACAAAATTTAAGCCACTATATTTAGACCAACATATCTACACAATTAGCTGGCTATTAGACAACAATGTAATGCAGTAGGAGTGCTAAATGGCATGTAATTCTACAAAAATATTTCCTTAATGAGAGAATAATTAGTAGCTGGCCATTAAACCACAGTATTTGCAAGAAGGGAGCTAAAACTGGATTTTAGACCGCTATCTTAGACCTAACCAAAACACAGGCACGTTAATCTTTTACTTAAACCTTGTAACTTTTGCTGGATTGTAAAAGGAAATAAATTCTCTAAATACAAGGGGTATTAACTATGAAAAGATTTGAGTGGCTGCCTGCACTTCTGATCATGAACTTACTTTATTACGGTCCTCAGCAATGCTCATCCTAAAGTCCCCAGCATAGGACAGACCCGCTATGGTGGAGTAGAGCTGTACCTCTGTAAACATATCTGGCAAAAGTAGCAGGGCAGCATGGAAAGCACTTCTCAAGTTCACCTGTTCAAAACAATTTTAGGATTTATTTTAATTACAGAAAGATTTGAACCAAAGTTTGTGAAGGAATAAAAATTGTCAAGGGTGGCCGAGTGTGTAGGATTTATTTTATTACAGAAAGATTTTAACCAAAGTTTATAAAGGAATAAAAATTGTCGTTGGTGTGTAGGATTAATAATAAAGGTAAAGTTGTTGAGGCCATCAAAATTTCATTGCCTTCATAAATTTTAAATACATGATTAATGTGGTTATTGAATCTTTGAAGTAGTATCTCAGTATTGCTGGCTTTTATGTAAAGTGTCAGGCAATTTCATCTTTTTTGGCCAGTCAAGAAAAACATATTCATGAATATTTTTTATAATTAAGTCTTAGTGTGTTTAACTGTTTATAACCCCCACCCAGCAATTAGGAGACACAGAGAGTAGATGGCCCAACACAATAGTAATAACCTGGTCAGTGGACGATTACCTATTGAAGAAGAAATCTGTTAAAGAAAACAGAACATTTTTTCATGATATTCAGGACAACCTATAAGTAAAGTTCCCTTTCAAACCTGACGGTCTACAGGGCAAGTGAAGTAGAGTTCACTTGTTTCTGTGACCTCGGCATATGAAAGGATAGTGTGGTCAGCACTATGCCCAGCCTCCTTTACTTACCCTTACGTGAGTTAGGTACCCATCAGAGCTGGGTGGAGTCAGGGACGGTCCACTGACAACCTATACCTGGCATCAACAATGTGGATCATCAAAAGAACCCAAAAAAAAAAACAGCAACTCAATAAAGAGGATATTGGAATTAATACTACTAGGACAGATGAAGAAATTAGCAAATTATATACATACTAAGTACTTAATTAGACAAAAATATATGGAGAAATTAAGACCTATAAAATATTTAAAAAATCTAAAACAAACCTTTAGAGCTGTTAAAAGCTGCTCATTTAGTGGCTCGACAATCAGGCTAACAGGTTTGTGAAGACGGCCACTGATGTACAAAGACTCCCAGTCCAAGAGGTCAGTGATGAGCCGTGCTGTGCTAATGACCCCATATTTGATGACACGCCCCTGCATGGGGACCAGAGTGTTGAAATATACACCAGCTCCATACCTGTAGTAGATGGAGATTGAGCTTTCACATAACAATGTACTGGCACAATAAGACATGTCTATTTATGTACAGAAGAATTTGTTTTAATACGAATTCCAATATTTAAAAATAATTTTATAATAATTATGGGATTGTTTTCGTATACTCAAGTTTTAGAGCATATGACTTCAAAGTGAGAAAGTTAAAACATTTTGAAGGCTGGAGAGTTTACTCAGCTTTAATGGATACCTAGGTAAGAGAATATAAAGGTGGCTAGGCATTGTGCAGGTCCCACCATCTCTTCATAACAAAAAGTAAAATACTTCATCTGCCAAAAATACTAACCTGCTTCAGGTCTGAATTTGATCATTGTTTTATCAAAATACTATAGAATTTAGCTTATTGATGAATTTTTACTTGTAAAGTACTAAAACTGAACAGTTATAAACATTACTGGTCTGTGGGACTCGAAAGCTAATTAGATCTCATATGATATGATATGAGATATCTTATAAGTTGAAGACTAACGTAATGAAATTCAAAATCAAGCCAAGTGCTCTACTTCTCACTGAAACATTGACCCATATATATATTTATAACACAGTGAAAGTGCTTTACCACCCAGCAATATTGTTCAAGTGTTCTGCCACTCAACAACTCTAAAAGTACTCCATCACTAAGCAACACTGTGTAAGGATTCTATCACTCAGCAATACTATGAAAGTGCTCTACTACTAAACAACATTGTGAAAGTACTTTATCACTCAGCAACTAAGAAAGTATTATAAAACTTACCTTTCCTGTACTCTAGCAATGGTGTGAGGTCCAAAACGTTTAAGAAACGAGTAGTGATGTGGATGCTTGTCTAAGTTTAAACGGTGCCATCTTCTGGGCATGTCCACCACCAATATAAAATCCAGAACATTTTTATTCACATCTGGTGAATTCTCTTGCTGAAATGCACCTGACCCATAGGCAAATGCCATTTGAATACCTTCTGGAAATGAGCCAACAATTTCACTGTATATACCCTTCTGTTTGGAATTATCCCTCTTGATCAGATTTAGCTCTTTCTTTGAATTGATATTACTTATAATTGTTTCTGGATTTTTATTTAGTCCACTTTTGGGTTCAGACTTTTTTTCCGTATTAACAGCAAGCTTTTCGTTTTGGTGGTTCAAATGAATACTTCTTTGAAAACTGAAATCACAACTCTTAAACTTCAACAGAAATTTATTACTTCCTGATGAATTAGCTAGAATTCTCAATTGTTTCATCACTGAATAGGTGCACATGTTTTTAACAGAAGAAGAAAATAGCAGACCTCTATACATATGAGTAAGACCCATTGTTAATATTTTAGTCTGATTCTCAACAGCAATATTAGTTAAAAACTTAAGTTGACTGTCAACACTTAAACTTTATTTTCCGTCTTGTTTTTTATGTCACTTGCTTCAATTTTTTCTTCCTTTTCAAAGACTCCAGCATTGGACACCTGACTAGATTTTAACATCTCTAACTGTCTCCAGCCTCGTCTCAACAGGTACTCAATTTTCATAACATCAGTCTTTGCTATTTGCGCATTTTGGCGAAACTCTTGTCTAACGTAATCTTTGAAGCTTGGTTTGGTTTGTGTGACCCTCATTAACTGTTTGTACAAGCTGATTACTTGAAGCTGTAGCCTGCTGTGTCTAGCCATGATAAGTCACTGCTTCAAAAATAAAAGCACTTGTACTGATTTCTTTACACATGACATCAAAAGAATTATACTTTCCTTTAGTCTTATCTTTTAAAAGTTCTGAAAAAAAAGAAGTTACATAAACATAAAAATTAGTAACATAAACTTAGGTAAATAGAGTAAAGATCTAGATTATTTAATATATTATTATAGGCCTATAATAAAATGGCTGTGTAATGGCTGATCTTTGAATCTTCACTATGTAGATCTAGTATGTAGTTATACTAGTTAAGTGTTACAGTGTTTAGGCTTCAGAATAGAGACTGGACTAGTGTATTAATTATTAGTATAATTAGGCCTAGTAAATTTGGTCGACTTAGTCATTTAGTTAAATTTAGTCTAGTATTATTTAATATTTATTTAGAATTTAGTCACTTCGTGTGTACTGTTCTGTGTTAGTCTTAGTAATAGCTAGTAAGTAACTGTTACTACTCAATAAACTCATATCATACAGTTCATATAACAGTTGAGTATAACAGTTCATCATATCATCAGAGCCGGCGTTAGGAATACGCGGGGCCTAGGGCCAACCATCCGCGCGGGGCCTTTCCATTATATATATATATATATATATATATATATATATATATATATATATATATATATATATATATAAAGGCCTATATAATGTGATGTTCACATAATAACACAAATGTTTTGGAGTTTATAAGCTAATGTCAAACTTTCCACTATAATAACAGATTTTTATATCTCCCATGTATTAATCCAATGTTCGTAGTTTTTTTTCCCTTTGCTAAGATATTTAATGACTTTTGACAGTTATGAAATTCATACCAAATCACTTAAGAAAATTTAATCACGTGCCGAATAATTAGGAAAATAAAGTTTACAATACAGCGAACTCGGCCTGATGTATCAAAACAGTATAGACTTCAAAATTTGTTTAGAATTCATACAATATTTTAACCAAAAACATCATTGTCTTAATTATTGAACGGGTGAATCCTTAAGGTGACACAACATAACAACAGTTTTAACTTTCTCCCAAAAAATAATAATAAATCACTCTGTTTAATGCCGCCTGATATAGATTCTAAGCCCCCCCCCTCGTCGCACTCCTCCCACCCCTCTGCACGCAACTGAATGTTAACTTTGTTATACCAAGACAAGTAAGCCTACATATAGAGTTTCTTCCAGGCATCTCTTCGGGGGGGGGGGGGGGGGCAGTATGCCCCCCCCCCAAGAAAATCTACTACAGACATCCCGTCTGCTCACTAAAAGGACGTCTTCATGGGTCCGCATACAATAGGGTATCTCTTTACGTCGTGGGCTAATTCTCGACCGCCATCTCCAGTCAGCTCAGGTCAAATGCCAGGCGACCGTACCCTACACAAAGGGGAGGTGTGTGACACTATTTTTGTATCGAATTACGGCCTGTCCCAGTTCAGGTGGGACTCACCAACATCAACCGTGGCCTCAGTTATAACAATCAACAACGTCAGCATTCGACCATTTAGTTTTTCTCAATTGAATTCAGCAACAATTTTTTTAAGTTTACGAACTAATTCAGATAACAATGACATTGCTGAAGCGCGCGGGCCCCTTCTAGCGCGGGGCCTATGGCGACCGCCCCGTTCGCCACCCCCTAACGCCGGCTCTGCATATCATACTGGACTAAGTCAAGTTCTAGTAGAATGGGGAGATCTAGTAGTAGATCCTAGATCTATCAATTTTTAGTCTATCATCAGTCTAATTACAACTCAAAAAGTAAAATAAGTTAACTCAGCAGTGAAGTGTAGCAAAGAATGCGGTAAAATCTTAGTTTAGCGTCGTAAATTCGGCCAAAACTAGTAATGGGGGAGAGAGTGAATCAATGTATATTTCTTTAAATATGAGTTTATTTTCGTATATTTTAATAAAATATTATAGATAATTGAATAATAGATCACCATTGATGGTTAAATCAATTTAAATATCCTGAAATTAATATGTTTTATTATGTATCAACTCTGTTCGAGATCGTAAATTTGTTATTAAAAACAGCAGCCATCTTAAGAAAATGTTATTTAGAGTAGCTTCCCTTTCATTTCTATTCGTATGAAAATGTATTTAAATATGATTGTCTTGTTGTATAGTCCATCCTACAAAGCATTTTTTTTTATTCTGCCCTTTAAAAACTGAATTTCCTAACAAACAACTTTATTAATTTTAGAAGTATTGTGAGATGCAACTTGTATCCATGTATAAAATCACGTTTTTTGTACTAATTTTTATTTGATCATTACTATTACTAGATCTATATAGTTTGAGTTTATTCTTGTTGTTTGAATGTTCACTAATTTCATTTCAGGTTTTTCTTTTCATCAATTAGTGATTCTATCGTAAATTATGACAGTTTTTTTTACTTCTCTTTACCTTAATTAAACCCCAACCTCCATCATATTTTTGTTGTCAATGTCACAACTAGTCATAATGTAAAAAAAAAATATCTTCACTCTGCCTTATCTAAATTCTCTAACCATAATTTTGACAACAATAAATGTTTGTCTTCATTTCGATATACAGAGAGACAAAATGTATTATCCACCAGCTTCCCTCGTAAAACATCATCTAAAATAATCAGCCACTCCACCACTTAAGTGCGTGTTGTCATTATGGTCGATCACAAGTCTCCACCTGTCAGACACATTTTGGTTGTCCTTTGTTGTCAAATTGTCAATATCAAGTACCCAAGTGAGTGATATGGGGTTGTCCATAAATGATGTCACATATGATTTGCTACGGGGGTGAGTGAAGATTTGTGACGTCAGCGCAGGCGGCTCCGCAATTTATGACGTGTCGGTCTCTTGAAAGGAGGTGAACGGGGAAAATACCTAGGTGATTGATGGAGAACCTCTATAATGCTTTGTTCAATCAAAATAACGATAAATAAGCATTGGTATATGTATACCTTGCTCAAAACGAATAATCATAAAGGTTTCAAGCCTGCTAGTTTAAGACATTTGACAAAACGGCCTCAACACATTATCCCCGTCAAAAAGGCTTGCCACCAAAGGCCTGCCGACGAATAAGCCGCGTCTAATGCGGGGCGTTAGGAATACGGCCATTAGCATGGGCCGCGTTAGAGCACCAGTAGGCTATCGCGCTTTGTAAGATGACGTAAATACTTAAATTCAATTTCGCTAAACTGCGCGAAAATTTAGTAATGTCCCATCGTTTGAGAAAATTTATTTTCTTGGACTTAAATTGAAATATCATATAGACTGTCTGGCTCTTAATTTCCGAATATCACTTTTAATGTATCAAGATTCAGAACGATAATTTACTTTAATATAAGTGTCGTCTTATCGTTTATTGTGCTTTTTATAAAGCGCAGAGCAGCTTCAAAATCGGACGGCCATCCTGTTTTCACCAAGCTTCTTTTGGAGCTTAATATAGGTAGTCTAGTTCTATACGGTGAGAGCTTAATACATTTTTAAAGGGCCGAAAGTCTCAAGACAGCAAGCTTTGCAGAAATAAATACATACGTTTAAATGGACGAGTGATAGATGTGTTAGCAGTGTTTCTTCCAGACTTTTTTCTCCGGGGGGGGGGGGGTCAACTGGAAATTTTCGGGGGGGGGGGGGGGGGGGGGGGGGGGCGGACACTGTTAAAAGTATATATTTTCTATATAAATTATATAAATTTCATTTCGTTCGGGGAGGGGGTGGGGGCGGGGGCGGTAAAAAAATTCGGGGAGGGGGGGGCGACAAAGCCCCCCCCCAAAGAGATGCCTGGAAGAAACTCTGTGTGTTAGGGGCTGTTTAATGAACACCAACTTATGTAATCAAATTAAACGTCGCAAAAGCGTCAAAAAGGCAGTGCTTGTTTTTTTTCTATAAAATTAGCCTAACGGTCGGCGGCACCGGTACATGACGTCACGTGCGAGCGTTAACTCGGTGACGATGTGCTAAGTGGGGGAATGAAAAGGTGGGGTTCAAGAAATGCGACTCAGCATGCTTTTTACATTGCTTGACCCTTCTTAATAGTTCTATCGTCCCCACTGAGAAAATGGATCACCAATGAATGACGCGTCATACTTCTACACTGGTCTTTCTCCCACAACCATCCCGTTTTCACGAAAAAAAAATTGACCCGTCTCCAAAATCACATCGCTGAGTTCTACTCAACCTCTCCCCACCACAAATCACAATTTCTATCTGATACAATATGTTCATATGTTTGCTCTGTAATAATGCACGCTGTCATTACTATCTTAAGAGCGACGTCATATTTAAGCGATCAAATATTGATTTGCTTACTGCAAATAAAGTGTTCAAAAGCTCGACCTCTCAACAATTGTTATGGTCTTGGATGCACACTATTAAGTCTGAAAAGGTCTATTAGTCATTCATGTCAACTATATTTTAAAAAAAAGAAAAATTACTATACAGGGGGTCATCCATAAATGACGTCACGCTTTTTTGACGATTTTTACCCCCCCCCCCCCCCCCCCGTCACACGTCGTCACAAAAAGCCAGACCCCCCCCCTAAAATGACGTCACACCTCAGCCTACAACCCCCCTCAAAATTGAAGTTGAATTGTTTTTAAACAGCTGTATTTTTCGAAAATCTTGTCTGAACTCTGTCAAAATAGAGTATTTTAATCAATTGTTATTACAATGTATTAAAGCAGTTTTCTAAAACGCAAAATAACGTCTAAAATTCGTTTTCTAACATTGCTTTTTTAAAATGCAAAAGTGTGACGTCGCACCATCTGAACCCCCCCCCCCTCCCTCCCCCTCATCACACAACGACACAAAATTACGGACCCCCCCTCCCCCCTACGAGTGTGACGTCATTTATGGACGACCCCCAGGCATATATTAATACAAAACAATCATATTAAACCACAAAATCAACACAACAGACATGCGAATAGACAATTTCTTGTTTTTGAAACATGGCCGCTGCTTGTATTTATTCATTGTTGTTTCGAACGGGGTAGTTTAAAGTTTATTCCAGGATATTTATGACTGGTTTGGTCTTGGATTGTGATTTGTTATTCAATTATCTGTTATATTATGTAAAATATGACATAAATATGGCCAAATGAAAGAAATATTCATTAGTTACCTTCATCGCACATTACTAGCTACGTTGGAATTTACGACGCTAAACTAAGATTTTACCAAGAATGCTACCGACATCGATTGGAATTGATTATATTCTAATTTAAATAAATGACTGTGATCATTAGAACTATGTTATTAAATAACTAAATGATTTGTTACGTCTTTGAACCTGCCCGTCTAATCTTGCCAGATTAAAATATACAAAATACAGCTAGACCACTGTCCAACAACAGTTTTATGATTGAAAATAACTTTATTTTTAGCATTTTTATTAACATTCATTTCGAGTAGTCACTAAAATCTTAAAGATTTTTATATTCTTATAAATATACATATCCAGATCTATATGTTTTGAAATGTGGGTATTAAAAAGGAATATAAGTCTATAAAGAATAGATATAAGTCGACATTTCTTTTGCTTATTTGGAAAGCCTATCATAAATAAATGCATGTGCACTAATAGTGATTTCCCCTGGAGAACCAGCCGAGAGTTAGTGAAATTTATTTACTTTCGCTTTCTTTCAACTTCTCTTAATTTTTTTTGACTAGACTTCAAAATAATTAGAAAATCTAGTTTGAGTCAGCTAGATTCTAGAGTTAAGCTTTAAGAGTAGCTATGAATTTTGAACGTGGTGTCTTTGTTGCAGTACACACAGGTAAGCTTTGTTTTTTCTTTTCTTTTGTAAACTGTCACTAAGTTAATAATAATAATTTATCAATTTTATTAATAGTGATTTTATATAATTAATAATTAATAATTATTAATTATAGGCCTAATTAATAATTTATTAATTATTAATGTAGATTGTAGGCCCTATTCAAATTTATTTATTTGATGTGTAGGCCTACTTTGATTTTTAAGTAAGTGTTTGTGTGCTGGTTCATGACACATGTCAATACAAAACAGTGAGTGAATAGGCCTACTGAATACACAACTAAAATTATAAAATTAAAATTTTTAAAATGCTCCAAAAAATGTCATACTCTGCTCAAGTTTTGCAGGACCCTACTCTTTATAAATTTAGATTCTTTACTTTTTTTTACCAGTAAAATTACTCTACTCACCATATTATTACACTGATCAGCTCCTTAAAGTAAGTTAAAGGTCAGAAACTGTCTGGTAAATGGAATTTATAACTAACAAAAAGTGAACTGAATAGGCCTACAAACTTTTTTTTTTATAGGAGCAGGAACCCATGCAGATTCAAGCTGTCAGAACCATAAATCCATATGTAAAAGAGCTTGTCAACAGGTGAATTTATTCAATAAAATATTTATGTTTTGATAGGTTTTAGTTTAGTTGACTATCTACCATATGTTGTTAACTAGATATGACACTTCATGATGGCGCTCATTATTATTAAAGGAATTACTGTTTTTTAAATACAGTTTTTATATAAACATCTTCATGTTATAGGCAATGGCATTGTTGTTGGGCAAAGGATCAGCTCTTGAAGCTGTTACAGCTGCTGTGGCTGCTATGGAGGTATATATCAGTTCTAAGCATGCAAGTTACATCTGTATATTATTAGAAAGGTCAGCAGGATTAGAATTTTAAAAAAATTATAATTAGCCTACCTGTTCTAAATAGTCTGACGTGATTTGTTTTTAAAATTAAGAATGACGAGTGTACCAACACAGGCAGAGGGTCAAACCTGACCATGCATGGAACTGTTGAGTGTGATGCCAGTGTTATGTGTGGGAGTTCCCTGTCTTTTGGAGCTGTGGGCGCTCTGTCAGGTATACTGTTTTATCCTAGTTCATTCATGTCTCACATCTGGAGGAGGTGGATTGATTTTTTTGGGTGGAACATATTAACTTAACTATTGATTTTATTTAATGGACAGGAGTTTTACTTTTTGTGACATGTGATATTTTGGAAGGTTCATAAATTTAAAAAAATGGGCTAAATCAAATGACATCACTTATGGACAATACCCAAGGCATGTAATGTTTTTTTTATAATTTCTGTACTTTGACAACTGAATTTATCTTTCTTTGAGTAACTCTTCTAAAAAGGATTTATCTAATTAAAAATAATTTTTACATCTTACAATCGCCTATTTTTAGGTGTTGCTAATCCAGTGACTGTGGCAAGGAGACTTGTTGAAGAGAAAAAACTAGGTCCTTTACCATTTGGACGAATTAGGCCAAGGTGAGGGCATTTTTCTACATCAGTTAAATATAAAGTTTAAAGCTGACCTCATTTCTTGAAATATCATGTTCACAAAAAAAAATCATTAATTTGTTTGGTTTTTTCTTATAAAAATTATTTGGGTAATTATTTCACTGCCCTGTTTCGAAATAAATTTCTGAGTTTTTGCACTGATAAAGATTAAGGACTGTGGCTTCTTTTAAAAGATAATTTGAAAAAAAAATCAAAAGGAATAACATGAAAAATTACATTTTGACCATCACAACAACATTTTAAAAAAGATATTTGTACTTTTTTTTGGGTGCCAAAAACTCATTGCAATGTAGTATTTATTTTCAACTATGAATACAATAATATGGTCTCATACTATTAAAATATGGTCTTTAATTGCTTTTGTTTATGTGATTTATTAGTTATCGCTTACATATGATTTAATGTTTTTTGTGTGTGACTGTAGTATCCTGGTGGGGAAAGGTGCTCAAGAATACTGTGTGGAGCATGGGATAGGAGTTAATGATAACTTAATAACAGGTAAAACAATTGTTGCAATACTATAAAACAAAAAACTATTTTAGTTTAGCATATTTTTTTTAATACGAAACAAAGTCTCAAGAAAAAACTATCTAGTAGGCTATTTGAATGTTATAATAAAAAAAATCGGTTAACGATGTTATGTTTTGATTTTTAACTCACAGATTCTGCTTACAAAACATTCTTGCGTTATTCTAAGAAGTGTTTCAAAAAACCATCTGCTTTGTTGGTAAACAAAAAAAGAAAATTTTCAGAAATTGAAAAAAAAGATTCGGAAGAAAACCAGGTAATACTGGCGTGTAATTTTTTATTGTTAACTTTATGTTTGGTTAAATTAGTTCCCTATGAAAATTGTTAAAATTAATATTTTTAGCATCTACATTTTTCCACATCTTTCGTCACACCATCTTTTTCCTGCGTCCTTCTGTCTAGAAGTGTGAGAACCCCCGTGATGATCAAGTGCAGGATACAGTTGGTGCGGTGTGTATAGACAGTGAGGGGAACATGGCAGCTGCAGCCTCTAGTGGGGGCATCTGGCTGAAGCATGCTGGGAGACTGGGCCCTGTAAGAACTGCGGCAAATCAAACATTACCATGTTTTGTTGTTTTATAGATCTGTCATATAAGATAAACATTACAATGTTTTGTTATTTTATAGATCTGTCAAATAACACAACAAAAACCATGTTTTTTATCTTATAAATTTGTCATAATGTTATTTTATAGATTTGTCATATAACACAACCATAACTGTGTTTTGTTATTTTATAGATTTGTCATATAACACAGCCAAAATAATGTTTTGTTATTTTATAGATCAGTCATATAACAGCCATGTTTTGTTATTTTATTGAGAATTTTTTTTTTAAATTATTTTCAACACTGGCATTAGTTCTTGCCAAAAAATAATTTTTATCCCAATTTTTTTTTCTCCATAATTTTTTTAAAGCTGAAGTACTGTACTTTTAAATAATTTCTAAAATTTAAAATAAAATATCATTTCACTAATTCCTGGAGTAAATGTTGGTGATGAGTGATGTTAAAAATGTCTGTATTGCCTGTGTAAAATTAGTTTTGTCTATATATTTATTTCACCAGGCTGCTGTCTATGGCGCTGGCTGTTGGGCCCAGAATGAAACTTCAGAATCAAAACCTGGCATTGCTGCTGTGACATCAGGTACAAAATATTGCTGACATAGTATCTGTGAATAAAGGAAATATTAAAATATTGCAGATATAGAATCTGTGAATAAAGGAAATATTAAAATATTGCTGATATAGTATCTGTGAATAAAGGAAATATTAAAATATTGCTGATATAGTATTAGTATCTGTAAATAAAGGAAATATTAAAATATTGCCGATAAAGTATCTGTGAATAAAGGAAATATTAACTTGGAAATATTAATAATAAATGAATGGTCACTAATCAGGGGTCAGTAATTTTTAAATACCGAAATTTTTTTATATTAATGCTGATAAAAAATGTTTCAATTTTTATTATAAAATTTTACAAAAACTACTTGAAAAATCATTTGAAATTGTTGCAGGCTGTGGAGAACAGTTGATGCAAACATTGCTAGCCAAGACTTGCTGTGATTCTATACGGTCAACAGACAACCTTACGCAAGCCCTGACTGGCACTTTTAAATCTAATTTTATGGGTAAGGTACTTTCATAATTTTAAAAATGTACCTTTTGAAATCTAATTTTATCTGTAATTTTTTTTTTTAGAATTACTTTCTTAATTTTAGAAATTTTTAAATCTAAATTTATGGGTAGGGTATTTTCCTTTTTAGAATTACTTTCATAATTTTAAAAATTTACCCTTTTCTGTATGACTTTCTCATGATTGTTTTTTTTTTATTGTATGCAACAATTTTTATTCAGAGTCAGAATTTCTGGCTGGTGATAAAGATAAATTTGCCGGAGCTCTTCTTCTCAGGAAAATACAAATTAATGGTGTTAGAGAAAGTGAGTATAGAAATTCTACATTACAAATTAAATGTCTTTTTTTTTAGCATAACTATGTTTATGCAATGCACATTGATATATCTAATCCATATGGTACTGATACTGTTAGTAGAAAAAATAACTCTTTGAACCTGATGGTCCATGGGACAGATATGTAGAACTAAGTTTAATGGCAGCTCATTTTGCTAGGAGTTGAGGTGTTGTTTTTTTGTTATGTTTGACATTAAGTATTCTGGTACTGTATTATGATCATGGTACATATTTTTGTCTAAATTGTTTCAGTTGAAGTTCTGTGGATCCACTCAACGGCCAGCATGTGTTTTGGTTACATGTCTGGAAAAGACAAAACTCCAACTGTAAGTTTAAGTAAAACAAAGTAAATCTTTTACTGTTAGTTAGCAAGTGATAAATCAGAACTTTAGTGCTGTTTTAAAAAAATGATTAAAGTTGAAATGTTAACTTTTCCTGAAAGTATATAATTCAATTTAAAAATTATTTATTCTTCCTCCTTTGTGTTAAAAATACCTAAAATTTTTTCCCTAAACATTTAAGTGCTGTGCATAAGTTATGTAATACAACTGTATGCTTTGACAGTTTCATATAGCTTGTTTTCTTGTAGGTACGGATGTCTAGGCTAGATGAAAGGTGCTGCCCTGGTCAATCCTTTGTTATAGAAGGTCATACAGTTTTAACCAGTGGTCAGCCAGCTGCCACAGAAACCTGATGTCTAATTGTATCAATGTCAGGGGACCTTGCCTGTTTGGTAAAGCATGTAGCACTACCAGAATTGAACAATTGCTGTGTACAGGATCATATTGTGGAAGTTGTAGCAGTGTAAAGTTCGTCACATTTGGAGGACATTGCTAGTTAATTGTAACATGTACACCTAGCTGGTTGCATCTAGGTCTGAGCCAAGACTACTTAACTAGCTGTGTTATTTCTGTTTTATATTTATTGTTTCTACTGAAATAAAAAAAAGCCTTACAATGGCTAACAAATTATGAAAGGACTCATGTCTTGTTTGAATTGAATGTTTATTTTAAATGTTTAAAAATAAAAGCTTTTCATATAATCATACTACAAAATGGACAAAGTCAATAAGGCCATAAGACAAATGTGATAAACGTTTCCAAATCTAACTGCAGTATACATCACGCGTTACAAATTTCATGTCAAATAAAGCAATGGTTACTTAGTAAAAACTACTGTAGTTCAACAAAACAGATGTCCTATTTCCTTCTGACACTAGCTTTTCAATAGACTGACAAGTTTCCGTATTTTAAACCATTTGGTTTAGTGTCAAGAAAATAAAAACATCTGGTATGTTTGCCAAGTGACATGTTTAGAACAATCATTCACTCATCACACACAAACTATCACACAGCAACAGGATGCATACACATATGGAATGGCCAGTAAGGAAATCACCACTGTATAGCAGATGCTGATTGCTTTGTGAATGAAAGAAGCAAGTGCATTCATAACTAAAGCTATAACCTTTCACATACACTGTTGTTTCTTGCTATACAATAACCCTGAATTCAATGAGATTCATTTCATGCCTACATTTTTTAAGTTTTACAGTGAAAGGCTGAATTTTTTTTTTACTCTAAATATTTCACTTGCTAACTATGGACAAAGTTTATTATGTCTAAATGGAATTAAATGTATACAGTTTAATATGTGTTGAGCATAAGAATTATACTTCTGTAAGTTTTATCATTCAGGCAAGCTTCAAAATTCCAACTTTGCTGAAGATCATTTTGTGATGCACATGTCCAGCCAAAAACAAAAGTCAACAAAGAGAAACCTTGTACATGAATAACATAACAAAACTGGTACACACAATTTTTTTTACAAAAAAAAAAAGCATTTGTTGTATATATATCACATAAACACTATTTACAAGTATGTTACAAATAAAACAACAAAAAATGATTAACTTCTCAATCTTAGAGTAGAATAAAAAGCAGTGAAAAGGACAAGGTGAAAGAGTTTGAGTGATATAAGAACGACCCTCTGACCACATGTGTATGCCCTCCACTCAAGGTACACGGATGAAAGGCCACAATTCGTGATTCTATCCAGATCAAGGCAATTTGTAAAACTCACAACAATCACATGGAATCTAGAATCTATGGGGAACAACAGAGAAAGCAAAAGAATAACATAAGCAGGTTGAGAAGGATCATTTGGCAGTTTCATTACATTTTTAGTAACAAAGCTATTCCTCAGACTAGTTTACTGATCTGAACACAGCCATTTAAGAGATGATTGACAGAAATTTAGGACAACCTTCCCAAAAGCTAATCAAGAAGTCTATCAATTAAACTCTACTGATTAGTCCTGTCTTCCCCCTCAAAAAAAAAAAAAGAAATTTTTCAGTAAATCTAGTAGAATTTTTTTAGCAAGCATCCATCTTTTTTTCAGCAGGCTAGCTTGTATGAACACACATGAGTTCATCAAGCAAACACCAGCCACTTGAGCAGCTTCTATCCTCTGGAACAACCACAGCCGTCGCTAGCCATCCAAGACAATCATATCTGAGCATGCAATCCACGCAGGGCGGCCTCCGTCTCTGGATCAGTGTCCATGATATGGATGGGCTGGTTGGGGTTATTGCCCATGAGAAGCTGGTCTGTCGGGTTGGACTGACCCAGCAGGATTTCATTCCCTGAGCCCTGGTCCTGTGGGGTAGATAGGGTTTCAAATAAATTCCACGGACTCTTGGTCCTGGGGACAACAAGGAATACTCATACAGACAAGTTTAACAAGCAAGACAGTGGCACTGTTGGTAGAAGACATTGTCAACTACTGGCTGTTAGTAGAAGACACTGGTCTTAATAAATTACAATCTAAAGCTAATTTTGAGTAATAGCCAACTCTGTCCCTTAATGACCAAACAACACTGATTAAATGTATGCATACACGAGGGTACACAAGGCTGGTCTAACTTCTGCCAATTCATTTTTGTCAGAAGATTCATAGTATCTTATATAATAACCAACATAGTGGTTTCATTTTTTTCCACAATTAAAGACTAACTGGTTGGGTATAAACAGTTAACCAATCACTACAAAGAATATAATTTCATATGCTAAAGTGTAGGCATTAAGACAAGGTTTTCTGTTTGGTTTTAACTTTGAATGTGTTGTTCAAACTTTGATGGCTATTATCCTTTATACAAGTTATTGTTTTATTTATTGTAAATAATTAGGACATTATAAATCAAAATGTGCCTATATTAGGGTAGAAATGCTATTTAAGTAGTATAAAATAATGGGGACAAGGCTATAAATATTGAACCCCCCCAACTTAAATGTCCCCCTTGCTAGATGCTGTGACTCTCATAAAAAAACTAAACAGCTAGCATTTTGACCAATGCACCTTGTTAAATAATTTTTTAGTCTCAAGAATTACAGTACGCTACAGTTAGGAATAGAATAGATAATTTAAAGTTATATACTATTAGATCTGTTATAGTGAAATAAATCATCATTTTCCCATTCGTGCCCAAGACAGATGGGGCTAATGATGCAGAGTTGATTTGTTTCAATTAACCCCGGCACACAAAGAGATAGTGTGGTCAGCACTATGCCCAGCTGCCTGTGTTTCCCTGACGTGAGTCAGGTACCCATTAGAGTTGATGTAACTCAAGGATGTCCTAGAGACTCAAGCCTGGTATCTTAACCCTAATAAATAATTTTCACGTATTTCAAATAATGTCCTAAAACACCAAGTTTACTTACTTGAAGATAAGCATTAAGTTGTTGGATGTCAATCTGATTCATAAGTTCACCGCTGAGCATGTTGGAAGGCAGGTTGATACTGTCCACACTCAGGCCGCTCCCTTCCCCAGACACCGAGATCACCAGCTGGCCGTTCTCCGTAGAAACAATGGAGAGGTCGCTGCTGGACAGGCCAGACAACTCGGCTATGACGCTAGAGTCCAAGCTGCCAGCAGAGAAGGAAGACACCGTGACACTGCCCATGGAGGAGTTGTCGGCAGTGACGTGGCTCATGGTAGCATCGGCCCCGCCAATGGCTCCAGCTGCGCTGGCTCCTTCGGCAGCTCCAGTGTTGTCCATGGAGAACTGGTTCATGCCTGCTGTGAAAGAGAATAACGCATGAACACAGTGCAATCAAGGAAACTAAACTAATCAAATATGTTTCAAATCAGCATTAGGTGAAATACAATATTTAACACACAAAATTAGCTATAATTTGTATTTCTACCTCCCTAGTATGATAAGCATGTTAGATACAACATTTATTAATATGTTTAGTTAACTCATCTAAACAAAAGAATTTTTAAAATATTTTTTCCGCTTCTAGTAAGTTAATATGTTAATTGTCATTACGTGCGTAGAAATAAAGTTTATTTTACTTTCCAGGGAGAAAGGTTTAATTAAGAAATACTAACCTTCAGGTTCTTTTTTAATTCGTCTTGTGCCTTTCAACATTGAGTGTAGTCGTCCTCTGACACTGGGATTACCTGCTCCTTTTCTAAAGTCATTATCTACAATACAAAAAGAATAAAATTGGTTTTAAAAAGTACACTAGGTACAAAACAAAACATTGACTCTATATTATTATTAGAAAAAAATCCACTTGAAAAATGTAGATTTATAAAGACAGAATACAATCTAAACTACTAAAATATTTAATGAATAAGAGCTTGTGTGCTTTAAAAAAAAATGATATAAACTGTCTTACTTGGACTATTCCAATATTCCAAGAAACGCTGTGCTTTCCTTTTTCTTTTTTCAGCTATTCTGTCTGGGTCTGTCAGAAAAGAATTTTTTTTCTTCTATTAAAGGCAGGTGAGACATTTATCCTATTATGGCCTGATGGGCCACAGGTGGAGTTGTACCAACCGTGTGGCCATGGTATCCAGGCCTAGACTTTTCTTTAACCCTTTGACAACCATGGTGAATGTGCTTTTATAAAAAAAAATTCTTCTTGGGCTTAAGTTAAATCTGAATGTGACTGCCTAGCTTTTCATTAAGTAAGCAAATATTTGAAGGACTCTACACTCAATCAAAGTGTTTCATGATAAAATGATCATCCCATGGTTATTAAAGAGTTAAAAATAATGTTAAGAGCTATAGCATTAAAAAAACATTTCCAGTAACTGTGAAATCTGGGGTTACTGTGGTAAGTAAAAAATGTGGCCAGGTACCCATTACAGCTGGGTTGGGTTTAGAGCAATCTATGCATTCAAGCTTTCTGCCCTTCCATCTTTTCAGTACAATAAGTTGAAATAACCCCTGAATGAAACAATTGTATATGTATAAATGCAGCCATGAAGAGCAGACTGTACCTGGGTCCTCTGGCATGTATGTGAAGGGTATAGGTTCACTGCTCTCCATATCAGATGGCCGCTGGAGCTGCATGAAGACTTCTACTGGTTTTGTTATTTCGAGGTTATGATATGGGGGTGTCCTGAACACAATGGCATACTGGAACATACAAATGGTACATTTTCTTAACAAGTTAAAGATGGAAGGGGTCATTCTATTTTTTTCTTTCAAAGTTTACAATCCAGTCCATGTTTATATTGTTAGTAAATTTTCTAAGCAATTTAAAGATGAAAGGGTTAATTCTATTTTTTTTGGTGAAAAGTTTACAATCTAGTCAGTGTTAATATTATTAGTATATTTTCTAAACAACTTAAAGATGAAAGGGGTAATTCTATTTTTTAAAAAAGTCTAAAATCCAGTCCATGTTAATATTGTTTCAATTACCTGTCTATGTACATCTCCTTGACCAAAATCACCAAAATCCTCCCAGACCATGTTTCCTTGTTCATTTTCTTCAAAAAATCTGATTTTGATGTCCTCTATTAAAAAAAAATAATAATGCAGAAACTGATGAGAAATAATATACAACTAAAAGTTACGTTAAATAATATCATAATTTTTTTCAATTGTGCCTAAGACACTTGGAGCCAATGAAGTACAGTTCATCTGTTTCAATGACTCAGGCATAAGAGGGATAAGTGTGGTCAGCACTATGACCAGCCGCCTTTGATTCCCAAACATAAGAGTTCAGTGTTCTACAGACTCAAGCCACAGTAAGCGCTTCTATCTGACCGAGCCTCCCTCGTTAAATAATAAACATCAGATAAAATAAGTTTAACACGACTTTAGAATGAGTGGTACCTTTGTTGACCTTGTCACAGAGCAGGAATACTTCGTCCCCACCTCTGGCTTTGCCTGAACTTTTGTCGACTCGACAAATGACAAGATCTTTAGATGATTCTATACAGACAATAAAATCAATTTAATATATGTATTTAATATCAACAAGGAGTGTTAAATTAAGGAAAAAAATTGTGATAATTTATACATTTAACTATTTAAGACCAGAGCGCCACAGTCAGCGCCAGGTCCATCTGCCTGTGTTAAACACAAATCAATTTGTTTGTGCAGAAAAGTTTAATTTTTATACATTTTTAAAAAACCCCATTCTTTATTGTAAAATGTTGTGCCTCTTCTCTTAGGACTGAGGGAATGAGAAATGTGCTGCAACTAAGCCGTTAAACAGCCAATGGATTCACTTTAATTTTACCATACTGCTTAGCCAACTTCCATTTTCAAATTAACCTGCCTAGTATTTTAAAACATTAGAATACTTACTTTTATCATGAATAGCATGTGAGCAGACAGGGGGCACCACTCTTGTCACTTTACCCTGTTCATTAGGTAAAAATACTTGGAAGCAGAGGCGAACTACATTGAGATCTATGTTTGTCTGTGCATGCTCAAAACCGGCTGCAAGAGTAATATAAATATCATATAAACAATCAAGTTAAAACATTTAAAATTATACATAATGTTGCTAAATATTATGCTTAGCAAAATGTGAAAAAAAGGATGAATTTTGAAAAGTAATAGTAAAATAATAACCCAGGGGTATAAACATTAATTTGTAAAACAAAGTCTAACAAGGGGCTTACTTTGATATGGATCTACATTAATTTCTTTTCGTAACCTCAGGGAGGCTTCAACATCTTTCTTCTTCGCACACTGAATTCCAATTTGAGGAAATCTGCAGCACAACATTTGAAATAATAAGAGTGAGAAGACGGAGGTTTATATAAGAAATGATAAACTACATGATAAGGGAGACAAACAAATAACTTTTATTTAAGCAATTATAATTTAAACAATGTATGTAGAAGACAGAGACTAGTAAGTGTTATCACAGAAACTTTTATGATGTACTTACACTATTTTTTCACTGGTATCTTTGACTCGTAATGTACAGACCCCCTTTTTACAGTCCCTCCCAACAATGGCGTGTGGGTGGGGCTTACAATGTGGAGGGTTTTCTTTTGTTACACAAGAGACTACTATAATTGCTGGGCCATTATAATTGTGTATCTGATGATCAAAGGAGTGTTATGTTACATCAGTTTTATCATAGCATGGAAAGTTACCAATGAAAGATGTAGTTTATTCTATCCATCTATCAAAAAAAATACGATAACAATCAGCCTAATAAATGCAATATCGAAATACAAAATTCAGTGAAATATGCCAGACTTAAACTATATTATAAAGTAGAAACAATTATGAAAGAAAATTGTGAGATAGAAAATGACTGCAATTGGCCTAAATGATTACATGCAACTTTAAGCAAGTTTTACTGTTTAAAAAAAAATCAAAATCTATAAAAAGAATGATGTGTTATAGTTAACAATAAATTCATACTTTTATTGTTGGATAGGTTCTGTGGTCATTTGTGCTATTTTCTCCTGGTACACTGCCTGCAGAACGACCTTCACATTCATATCTGAACCTCAAACCCCTGGATTTTGGCTGCTCTACAATTTCCACCCAAGGCACACCATTTTGTACTGGCGTGTGGTGTGTAGGGAGTGTTTGAGGCTGTGGTGTGTGGTTGGGTGGTGGGTAACTCGGTACAGTGGGGTAATTCTGTGCACCGCCAGGGTACATGTTAGGATGTACATGGCCCATGTTTGATTCTTGAACTGGGTGACCTATCAAAACAACAACAATGCATATGAAGGATCTTAGGTTATATTTGAAAACATGACAAGTTAGGGGTCATCCATTTATGACGTCCACACAGGGGGGGGGGGTAAAAAAAAATTGACTTTTGTGGACGCATATGGACTTTTATAAGGGTTATAAGTGAATTTTTGTGGATGGGTGGGGATGTCCAAAATCCAAAAAAATTGTGGACGTCATAAATGGATGACCCCTTAGCTACCTTAATTAAACATAAATAAGACTGGTTGAGTGTATTTACACATATTTTGGATTTAATCTGAGTCCTAGTGAATAGAATATCATCTTATCTTCAGTTAAACCTATTTGAGTAATGCAGTTCTGAGATTTATACTGGTTACTATTTATATACTGTGGATAAAGAAACAAACTTACACTACACCACACACTCTATTGTCATTTAATCGGATCTCAGAAATTTTTTTTTTAATAATTGTTTAAATTTGCTTTATCACTTTATGTATGAACACAACTTTTCTAATAGCTCAATAAAGGCCATTAGCTTACTTCTACAATATTATCACATTATTTGTTTAAGCAGCCCATAAGAACCGTTTAAACAGATAGTGTTGTAAAGTGTAAAGTTAATGACTTACCATGATTGTGAGGCATTAGACCTGGATTCATCTGCAAATTATGAAACAGCTGACCAGCAGATTCATCTGCCATGTTTTGCACTAGCCTCATGAGCTCATTACTGTTCATGTTAGGTATATCTTCGATATCAAATTCTGATGGGATTGAAATATGAAAGAATTGTTTTTTTTTTAAATGTTGCACAAGTAATAAAACATATTAGAATTAGACCTATGTTGATTTAGATAAATCTGTAACGTAAAATCAGACTAAATCCTATAAATAAAAGTGATAAGTAGGCCTATGTGTTGGTATCTAGATCTAGAATAGTAGGCCTAAATATATAATATATAGGCCTAAAAGATCACTAATAAATAGGCCTAGATCTAGGGGCCTAATAATAATATCAATCAGTCTGTCAAGATCTAGATTTTCTAGCTTTAAGCCTATTCTTTATTAATATTAAGTATTAAGCTAGCTAAAAGCTATCATCAAGATCTGGATCTAGAGATCACTAGATTCTAGATCTAGAGATCTAAATTTCTTTCTTAGATTTAATCTAGATTTCTAGGCCTAAAAAATTGGCATCAGCCTGCATAAAATTATTAAAAAGGCCAAAATTTCTAGAGATCTACTTTCTAGATTTCTAGTGTATCGTCTCTATTAAAATTAATGATGATTAGGCCTAAGTATTTATGAGTATACTGCCACCTGTTTGTTCAAATTTAGCCAACAATGGTCTTTTACAAGATCTAGATCTAATCTAGAATCTAACAGTTAACAGTGACAAACAGTCTACTAACACGAGTACAGAATTTCAATTATTATTCCAATATCAAAGTTGTGAAACTAGAACATCATGGCGGTTTGTGTGATTGTTTTCTTACTTTCCAGTCTCCAGTCACACGGTGCAGTAGTGTAACTATACATTAAAGATGCACACAATCAGTTTAATAATCCAATATAATTTAAAGGGAAGATGTACACATATTTCACTTGTTTAAAAAACAACACTACCTTCAGGATTCATGATTGCAGTGTGTATTATAACAAAGTATTAGCTTTTACTATTTAGCAAAGATCAAGCTTTACGCCATTTTAGTAAAAAATCCCAGAAAAATATTGCTAACTTTAGAACTACGGGGAATTACAGTATTATGTGAAGAGTGGTTGGTTAATTTCTTTTCATAGATGTCACTAGAAGACATTATGAATTTTATAACAGATTTCATTGGTTTAAAACTAAACATATCGTCGTAAGAGGGCGCTTTTGTTAAACAGCGTCATAGAGAATTTTTAGAAATGGAATTTCCACCCTAAAAATACAAATGCAGGGGAAAACCTTCCTTGCTCGAATTTAGTTGATAAAAATAAATTATGTTGCATTAATTAGTATTGACTTTACCATCTTACTCCATTGATTAAGCCTACTAGTCCAGTTGAAATAAACCATACAGTACTGATGTAACAGTAACGCTATAATCACTGAATATAATTTAAGTTGTCCTGCTGAGAGAAACCCTTGTTGAATATTATCCTAAGATATATAGATTCTATCGAATGTTATAGAAGTCTATTTCAACGTAGAGATGGTTTAAAAAAAAAAAAAAAGACGGATCGTTATACTTCAGATAAAACAAATGCATCCTTTTTAATACAAGGAATACAATTTAGGATTAGTACGGGGAAGGGTGGGGCTAAATGTCACAAATTGGTGTCAGCAAATTTTTACACTGGGGGGGGGGGGGGGGGCGTCCATCAATGACTTCACACTCGTAGTGGGGAGGGGGGGGGGTCTGTAATTTTGTGACTGTGTGTGATGAGGGGGAGGGGGATGTTCAGATGGTGTGATGTCACATTTTTTTTTTTGCATTATAAAAAAGCAATGTTTGAAAACGAATTTTAGCCGTTAATTCGCGTTTTAGAAAACTGTTTTAATGAATTGTTGATTAAAACTCTCTTTGTTGACAGAACTCAGACAAGATGTGGAAAAATATCGTATTTTAAGAAAAATTCAACTGCAATTTTGAGGGGGATTGTAGACTGAGGTGTGATGTCATTATGGGGGGGGGGGGGGGTCTGGATTGTAGGCTTAAGCGTGATGTCATTTTAGTGTGGGGGGTGCTTTTTATGACAATGTGTGACGGATGGGGGGGGCGGGGGGGCGGTAAAAATCGTCCAAAAAATCGTGACTTCATTTATGGATGACCCCCTTGACCCCTTAGAGTTAAATAATACCCATTTGAGTAAACACGATATAAAATACATACATTTATACAGCACACTGTACAAGTAAAATGAACTATTTTTATTTTTCTGAGATATATAGGGCCTAAATGAAAAGTGCTTTGGTCAATGGCTGTAGCTTTTATTTTACTCCATGTCGGGGCAATTGAAAAACATGTGGCAGAATATCACAAAGTCACCACAAGTCAATCAACTC
>NW_026733352.1:0-40000 GCF_028476545.2 Physella acuta
CGAGTCTTATTCGTTGAGACAAAAATAAATCTTCTTATTTGATGCTGCTATCGTTGCCACGGTTTTGTAAACATATCTTATGAAATAAGAGAACGACAAATTAAATGAACCCGGTTTTTTTGGATACGTTATATTTTCTTGATTAATTTTACGCGTTTTAAGATAATAAATTTTCTTTGTTCAACATTATAATTTATATTCTGAGGTTGTATTCTATTAGGCCTATATAAATTTTCGTTGTCAATATACATATATATATATCTATATATATATATATATATATATATTACTCATACAATCAAATTCACACACACATATACACATACACATACACACACACACATATATATATATATATATATATATATATATATATATATATATATATATATATACGCACTACGTATATCATAAAAGTATAGCTAAAAATACGCTATAATGAACAAGATCCTATGATATGTATTTTTGCCCTTAATATTAGAAGTATCTTTAATTCTTTTGCACCGGTATTGGTTATACAATTCGGTTATACAGGAATGGTCAGTCACCATTCTGTTCATTGTAATTGTTTCCCAGAAACCGCGTAAGACGCCCAAAATAAAAGGCAATTAATTGTGGAACACCTTTTATGTGCATGCTACAAGTCGCTACACCAACAAACATAACGAGCAGCTAAGTGCCGAGTCAAGTTGCACCCAACTGCAACATTCTACAACCCACAAAATGGGCAATGAAAACGTCATTTGGAGAAAATTATCAGGAAAGTATCGGACCGTGCGGTATTCGATAATCGCTGTGGGTAATCGAATGTGTAAACACCAATTTGCCGAATGCCTTGATGTATTAAAAAAAATATGTTATGAATTGTATTAAGGGGTGGTAATTACGTTTGGGGGAAATTGAAAATTAATATGTTTCAATGAGAAATGTGTGTTTGGATTACATGCGATGGTTGCGGTTACGAAAGTAATCGATTTCTGAATAATGGAACACGCAGCTATCAGATAAAACCGGGATGTAAATGACAATTTGTGAAATATGAATAACGTTATTCAGTGTCGCGATAATGGACGTTATGAGAAAGGCAACGTCGACAGAAATTGTGATAACCGTCTCTTGTTTAACTGTTGTCATGGTTTCTCTGTGGATAGTGCGTCCGGTAATAACAGAGAGAAAGAGAGATACAGAGAGAGAGAGAGAGATAGAGAGAGAGAGAGAGAGAGTGAAAGAGTTATAGATGGTTAAAGATATCTATAGAAATGTATAAAAACATAAGGGACGGAGTGGTCTAGAGGTAGAGCGTTAGACTCCTAACCGGAAAGTTTTGAGTTTGTATCCGGGTTCAAGTCAGTAGAACTTCCATGAGTCCACCCAACTCTGATGGGTACCTAACTCACTTTAGGAAAAGTATAGGTGGCTGGGCATAGTGCTAACCACGTTATCCCTTCATATGCCGAGGTCAAGAAACATACGAACTCTACTTCACCTGCCTAGCCACCTATAGAAGAAAGAGAGAAAAATGTTGATGAAAAAAGAAATATATCAGAAAGAGAGAAGATAGAGATATTTAGAGACAGATACTTGGACAGAAAGATAGGTGTGTAGACTAAGGGATGTACATAGGGAATGAAGAAAAGAAGTGTGAAATGTATGTATAATTGTGGGACGATGAAACTTGAGTGTGAGGCGTGCGTGAGGGAAAACAGAGGAAACTTGAAAGCGAGGGAGTGTGTGAGGGGCTAAATGGTTGTGTGTGGGAAGATAAAAAGAAAAGGAAATTGATAGTGAGGGGAGTGTGAGGAATGTGTGGGGGAAATAGAAAGAAAAATCAGAAACGGGACAGAAAAAAAAATATTTAGATGGAACACGGAGGGTGGGGGGTGGGGGTGGGGGGTGCTAGCATAGAGGAATGGCATGACGGCAATGAGAGAGAACGATTAAAAAAACAAGACAGAGAATGATCCTCAAATTGACGTCCACAGATTAATGTTAAATTGAACATCATTATAGTGGAGTGGAGGGTGCGGGTCAGGGTATTCTGGGTGCAAAATAAAAATTCCAGGTTGATAGCGTCTTAAAAAAAAAACCATTAAAAAGATGCAACGATTTCATCTTTACAAACCTGACTGAAACATTTAGCCTAAGTTATTTGATTTGAAGCGTGTGAAAAAAAAATCAGCTCTGCTTTTAGAAGTGTAAGCCCCTAAAACTATTTAAAAAAGAAATCGTTTGATTTGTTTATATATAGGTGGCAGCCATTTTTGTTTACTTTACCAGATTTTACTCCCTGCCCTGCACTGCGCATGCGCAGTCCTATGCGCTGTTACTTGCGCACCTGATCCATATACCCTTCACGAGGCTTACCTTGAACATCTAAAATTAATTTAAGGGTAAACATTTTACTCGAAGGGGGAGAAGAAAAAAAAATCACCAAGTAAACAATGTAGGAAGCGAAAGGTGGAATTATTTTTGGGGTGAAAAATTGGAATCGTGTAACAGGAAACTGTTGTTTTACATTGGATTAACATGGAACCATACTATAAGGTTGTATACAAAGGTTCTATCATATCAATAGTTTTAAGCCTATGCTCGCCATGTAAAATAGAATGAGAAATAAAATGAAAATATTAATAAAGAAACAGTGCATTATCTGTCTTTATTCGGTTGGTCATGGTAATGACCACACCATCCCTTCATATTCCGAGGTCTAGAAACTCTGCTTCACCTGCCCTATGGATCATAAGGTCTGAGAGACAGACTACTTTGAATGTTAAGAATAAGAATATTTCAAAACACAAAATACGTTATTTTTTTCAGGCTTTACGCGCTTTAGCAAGTGTTTAAAAAAAAAGAAATGCTCAAAAAAAAAAAAGAAAAGCATAACAATGCGAGAAGTGGGTTCAAGTAAAAGAATCAACCGTGAATAGAATAGTGTAGTGTTTTCCAGTGATCAAATGGAGAAACAGCAGGGAATGTATTTCACCAAGTGGCGTAATCAATATCTGTGCGAATGGGGGGGGGAGGGACATGAATTTTTAATTGTAACATGGGAGAAGTGGAGCGATCTGTAAAGAATGGATGTGTGTGTATATATGTGTGTGTGTGTGGGGGGGGGGGGGGGTGAAACTGATATTTGCGTGACTACAACGGACCAATTGTTATGATACAGGAAGGCCAAGCTAGGTAATTGAACAAACTTTGACGGGTAAAGTTTGATGTTCTGAGTGACTGTAGCTTTTTACAACAGTTTTTGTGGCATGACTTCTTATAATTTTGGGCTTTTTTAAAGAAAATCTGCTAGTAAACAAAACCTACAGTAGTTCATATCTGAAAGCGGAGTTTGACGATCATACTTATAGGAATATAAATTTTATCATTTACTCTACGGTTCGTGCATTTTATTGCTTTGCACTATGTTGCTTAGCGTATTACTTATAATGTGATACAGGATTACTGTGCTAAAAACAACTATCATACTTTAAGCTCGATATATATAGATCAACATAACGATGACTTAATTTTAATTTATCACATTATATATATATATATATATATATATATATATATATATATATATATATATATATATATATATATATATATATATATATATATATATATAACTAACCTGAGTTGATAGTGTAAATCAAACAAAGCTTCACATGTTGCTGCCCCCCCCCCCCCCCAATTTTAAATTTTGACCTATACGATAATATTTTTTTTAAATCCCGAGTTTTGCCCACGTCAATACTAATGATTGTGTCCCTTCCACCAATCCTGGCCAGTGGCATTACATATAAAATTCTCATGTTATAAATATCTATTTTGGTCTTTTAATAATCTCTAAATGATCCCTATGTTTTTTTTTTTCGAATGAGATTTAATATGGACAGTCCTCTCCCTTTAATTAAAAAAAAACAACAACCAATCCAATACCCTTACCTCCCTTTATCACAAATCTTTTTCCCGACTGAGTTCCCCATTTGTGAGATTTGACGACGTGTTGCTATAAATAGCCCTGGTTCTATTGATACAACGTTGACGGGATCAGATACGATAGTATCGGTTACCGTTGCCTTACAGTGGAAAGTAAACGAGGCATTCGATTTTAAGAGCACGTCCTCCACGTAATGTTGCTGGTGGGGTGGGTGGGGGGGGGGGGGAAGAAAGTAAGGGAGGGGGTAGAGGGAGTCTATTTTCAGATGCCGTCAGAAGAGTTAGGTGAGTAGGAATAGATTCGCCCCGCGCTGGGGATCACATCTGTATAAGTTGGTCTAGTTTAGGGAAATTGCTCACTTTTATAAATTGCTTGATCACATCCCCACAGCTTGCTCTAATCTATTAAAACTGCTCACTTTTATAAATTTCTTGATCACATCCGTACATCTAGTGTTAGGAAACTGCTTAGTTTTATAAATTGCTTCATCACATCAGTAGATCTAGTGATAGGAAACTGGTCAGTTTTATAAATTGCTTGATCGTATCCCTTCATGCAGCTCTGGTGCATGAAAACTGCTCACTTTTATAAATTGCTTGAATCTCTACGAGACAAGCTGAGACAATGAAGCGCAACATGTAACACGTATCTTATAAGGCTAAAGAGAAGATATATGTTGTTTGAAGTAACACGAACAAAACAGAGGAATAAGAGGCATTTACACCTAGACTTTAGATGAAAAAAAAATCTTGAACAATTAATTGTTTTATAAACA
Organism: Physella acuta; assembly: GCF_028476545.2. NCBI lineage: Eukaryota > Metazoa > Mollusca > Gastropoda > Physidae > Physella > Physella acuta. Next base: position 4,713 of record NW_026733352.1, read on the forward strand.
TATCTCAATATTATTGCGATACTTCTTAAAAATTATATCTAAAATGCATGCGATTAAAACATAACGGTTAAGTTCTATTGTAGGATTTAAGTACTGAACTTTAGTATAAGCCTATATTTTGATATACTTGCTAAACTGATTTAAATTGTTATAACTATCATGAACCAGTAATATATTAAACTTCTATATTTCTATACGCACTTTATATCTATATGCATGTGCATACTAAAGATCTATACTGATTTGTGTACAGAAGATTTACGAGGATGTGTGTAGACATACGAAGCATCTATATTTAATTTCTATAATACTCTTCTATATTGGTGTGTGATTTAAACGTCTATGTTGATATTTATAATAATCATTTATAAATATGTGTGATTTAAACGTCTATGTTGATATTTATAATAATCATTTATAAATATGTGTGATTTAAACGTCTATGTTGATATTTATAATAATCATTTATAAATATGTGTGATTTAAACGTCTATGTTGATATTTATAATAATCATTTATAAAGATGTCTATATCGATAATCAATAATGAATGCCTGAATAAAACGGACTGGGGGTAAAGACGGTTATGATTCGATCACACTATATCTTGCCGGTTTGACCTAAACAGATAAACTCTACTTCGTCTGGCCCCAAATTGCTGTAAAAATCTGAAATCGTACTACTTTAATTATGTTTGTATCACTAAGTATGATTATCCCTTTATTTGTGTTTAGACTACTTTATAAATAAACTTATAAATCCTCTCTAACATTTTACACCAGTTTTAAACTTAATACAACTTGTATCTTTTTTATTTATTTATTTATAACGCTATGTAAGCTCTTGTAAATATAAAATCTTTCCAAATATTTCTCGATTCGTTTTTTTTTCATAAAAACTTAAATCGTTTATAAAAAAAAAACTTCAGAAACGGGAAAAAAAGCACCAATCTTTAATGTTGATTTTTCACTTTTTTTTTTGCTTTAAAAATATAAAGTATCAAGTTGCTTTATTTAAATGTAGTACCACCACCCCTTCTCCAAGTACTTTTTTTTTATTACTTTACCTGCTCGTCTATCTCTTATCTTTTGAAATCTCCCCCCCCCTCCCACCCCGACCCCCAAGAGCAGACCCGCGTTAGATCTCGTCGGCCGACTGTGTACAATGTCTGGTTTGAAGATTTCCTCACATAATCGATTCCCTCTTACAGAATCGATCCCCTCTTAATCTCTTCATAAACTCGGAGAAACACTTGATCATGAATCATTCTTTACAATCGATTCCCCTGAAAATGTAGCCAGTAATCATGCGCATTCCGACATGTATCGATTCCTACAGTTTGTTTTTAATCCCACAACCTCTACCATTTCGTAGCCCTCCCCCCTCCTGCCATAACGTTGTTTAACAAAACAAATTGTACAGTACTTCCAACGATGTATTACTGCAAACATGTCATTGTTTCTATGTAAGTAATTTTAAGTAAAGTTCTTTATATCACAATTATACGTGTTTCACATTCTTCTCTGTTCGTGTAAAATTCGGCAAAAATTCATTATTTTCCCAACGGTGATATTTTTATTGTTTTAAATTGCTTTTAAGATCGATTTAATACGGGTTATTACGGTTGTTTAAGGTAGTATGAAAGACGTCCATATCTTAACCAGTGTTAATGGTCTATAATGCAGGTGAAGTAGAGTTGAGGGTGAGGTTGTAAGAGGTATGAATAAGTGGAAAACCAGCATTATGATTAAGGGGGTTGCATGGCTATTTAACATGCTAGGTACTCCTTAACTCCTGAGTTTATGTGATGAGCAGCGCTCGCTGGATCGGAAGATAAATTGGAAAGCTTCGGGTTAAAAATCTTGGGGTCGAATCTAAATGGAACGGAAGTCCATCTCCCAGAAGATAAGGGGGGGTATATTTTTTTAGAACTATCACAGCATCGGTAGACACAGAGCTACGGGTCCAGTAACTCCTTTATTCTTTTTTGTCAAACCATGTCTGGTGTAGACAGAGACCTTAGGACTTACCTCCCTTCATACCACTGTATGTGCAATACGTTGTTTGTATAATCCATGTATTTCCCTCGACGATTATCGTTAGCTGGTGGTCCAATTAATCGCGTGGCAATGACCCAATGACTCACTCGTAATTAACATGAGATTATCTAGTCACATATTGCACATTGCGTTACTGGTATATATGTGTTAATAAATCAATAGGATATATTTATATATATATATATATATATATATATATATATATATATATATATATATATATATATATATATATATATATATATATATATATATATATATATTAATTATCTGATTTTCGAGATGGAATGTGCGGGTACTCCATAAATGTACACTCTCTAATACACGGGTTCCCAGCCTAGGGGTCGCGACCCCCCTGGGGGTCGCGAAGGTCTTTCTGGGGGTTCGCCAACTGGTATACTAAACCTTAGTAATTTGAAACAAAACATAAATATGTAGAAGAATTTTTGAAATTCGGCTTATTTAACATCACTGGAAATGTAATAGAGAAGAAACAAAGCGCACTGTACAAAGTTGTTCTCAGTCACGAATCTATGAAATCTTCAAAACTAAAACGTCATTTGAGACGAGTCATTCGGAACAAACCAAAAAATATATGGAGTTATATCGTCGGTACGAAGCTAGTTGCAAACGCCAGAGACTTGATCGAACAGGAAGTTTTCATCAGCATTAGTGCAAGCATCAAATAAAGTCGCGATAGAAAATGCCAAGCAAAAAAAAAAAAAAAAAAACAATAGAAGAAAATCTCATCAAACGATGCATGTACTTAAATGTTAAATAACACATTTTTATTGAAATTAAGCTTTCACCATTGTTTGCTTTTCAAGTTGATAAATCAACAGACGTGAGTTCGTGTTCGCAGTTGCTGGTCTGTGTCTATATTCATGGGGATGATAGCAAAGAAGAGTTGCTCTTTTGTGAAGATAGCATGGAGAAAATAAATACCTTTTTTTAAACTGGATGATGAAAATGGGTTAGAACGGCTGTGGGGGTTTGTACGGATGGTGCGCCATCTATGTTTAGCTCAAAATCGGGCTTTCAGTGTAATATATTGAGAATTGTGAAGTCAAGGGAACTAACTCTTCTTGTATTAGTATTATATTTATAATGTTATTTTGAGTGATGTCCCTTGTTAATATATATATGTTATTGTCTCGTCACTTCCTGTTCCTGTTTCCATCAAGGTGGCTGAGGCTGAATAAACGTTCTATATAGAAACAGCATGGTTTCTGTCGTCAGTGTTCCAATCTATTACATTCAGAAAACAGAAAAGATTTTGCTGCCCTAACCAATCGACATCACGAGTCCATTGCTAGTATAAGTCGTAAATTATATAAAATCTGGAGCCTTCAAAGAACTGAGCAAAAACATTAATATAGATCACGAGGTTCTGCTCTTCTACACTACATTGCGCTGGCTGTCAAACGAAATGTTGTAAATTGTGTTTTTGAATTGAAATCTGAAATCAAATTGTTCTTGGAAGTGCAAAGGAAACAAGACTTTTTGTATACTTAAAAACGACATAGAGGGGTTGGAGAGAGTATCATACCTTGTAGATGTTCGAACATCAAGATAAGCTTAAACCTGAAGCTTCAGGGAAAATGAATGAATATTATAACTTTCCATGATAATCTCGGGGCATTTTTATCAAAGCTGCAAAATCGGTAAAGAAAATAAATCTTGGAAATATTGTAAACTTGAGAAACTCTGCGGTGTGGTAGATGAATCTGATTGTGAGATAACTAAAATTTTGAAAGAAGCGATTTCTTAACATCTTGAATCTCTTGAAAACGAACTGCATCGCTATTTCTCTGAGCTGAAAAAAAGAAGAATCTGCATTTACGCATTACCCATTCTCTTCTTCCCTTGATGATGCCAGCGTTCCCGATGAATTACAAGATGCATTCTTTGATTTGCAGAATGATTTCGAGTAAGATGAAAAACTGCAGACACAATTTTGGTGTAGTATTCACCATTCATACCCAAACGTAAAATTGATTGACTTTTCGAGAATATATTTTCAACTCCATTCTTCGATTAAAAACAAAATTAAGATAATTATAATGACATAGGTTGGCGTTAACAATTTTTTTTTAATTAAAAACTCAATCACGAAGGTTTAGTTAATAGTATGCAATTTTACTCATGCTATTAAAACAGTTATCAAGAGTAGTTCATATTGAAAGTCTACTAGAAAATCTTATTTTAGTGCTTATTAATTTCCATACTAAATTCGGCTTTTTAATTCTATGGGGGTCGCGGGTCACTTACTTTTTATAAAAAGGGGTCGCCACTCGAAAAAGGTTGGGAACCACTGCTCTAATACCTTCTAAATTCAAATCGGTTTTGAACTATATAGATCTTATAAATATATATATTTGTATTTCCCCTCAAATTTGGTTATGTCTTAAAGTAAGAGGTCGAGAGGTGATCAGAAACTCCATTTTGTCCAGGAGTCAGGATGGAGACTTATACAAAGTGTGCACAAGACGGCCTAAAAACTCATTCATCTTTTTCACCAGTATTGTTTTAAGTAGTCTACAGTTGTCTAATTAATTACAGATTTTTGCCTTATCTGTAACTTTTAATTGTTGTAAATATAGAGCAAGTTAAATTCAATCACATGATTTGTATTCGTATACTGCAAATAAATTCCTATTATATATGCAAAGTCCCGTTTTCGAAAATGATGATCCATATGGTAGATGAAGTAGAGTCCATCAGTTAATTGACATTGGTATTGGAAGGGACGGTGTGGTCAGCACTTCCTTAACACGAGTCAGGTACACGGAAGAGGAAGGCGGACTCAAGAACGTCCGACAGTTTTAAACACGCGATTCGAACTGAAAACATTCGTGCTAGGAGTCAAGTGCGCTACTTAACGACCACACCGTCCCTCGCTTAATTTTTTTTTTAATGTAAGGGTAAATTTTCTTTTGTAAGAAAGTGTAACTTGTCTTAGTTAATATGTAACCTATTTTCTTATGGAAATTAATAATCTGGTCAAAGTTTTTTAAAAGAAATTTCTAACATTACTTAACATATTTGCAAACGAAGATAATATTTTGAGTAACACAACTTTGTATATCTTTTTTCAGCCATCATTTAAAGGATTCTACGTCGGCGTGTGACGTCATGATATCCACGAGTGACCGCCCATATAGATTGTTCAGAGGATAATATTCGAGATAGGTAAGATTTATACTGGCGTAGAATTTTGTGTTTTGTCTAGTCGGATCTGCACTGTTGAGTCTGATTCTTAGTACTCCCACTACCTCTTACCGTTCACACTTACTCTGCTTCCTATTTTAGGCAATTAAAAAAAAAACTTAAATAACAAGACAAATAAAAATCAGGATACTAAAAAAAGGAAAAAATAAGCCAATCAAAACACAACATTAAAGTGGAACACTCAAAAACATGATTTTTAAAAAAATAATTATCATTTTTAAAGTTTATTCTGGTAATTTTTACATCAACTTAAACGAAATACATCGATACGTCGCTCATTTTGTGAGATAACTGTGAAAGGAAAAAAATCCCATTACAATTTTGACATAAAATGACTAGTAGCTAAATTGTTGATACATCTCATGCGATATTTGTGTAGAGAACAAACAAAAACAAACTAAAAAATTAATCAAACAAAACGGTTACAGATTTTGTAAGAATCGAGAATTTGGGGAGCAAGAATTCAGACCCTATTCCCCCCAAAGTGGGTTATCAGGGGTTCAAGCATACAAAGGCTTATGTACATTACTTCATTCAAACTGTGTATACAAATTAATTTTTAATGCATTAGGATATTGATACAGACCTAGTTAATATTTGCTTTTATTTTTCGTTTTTATATGCCTCGGACAGGTAATATTGGTATTATTCTTCTCCCGAAGTTTTCCGTTATCTCATAATAGTGCTCATTATTCAACAAATGAAAACTGTTGTAGATTTACATTGATATCTATGTCTTTCACTCTCATACCGTTTTGTACATGTTATACAGGATTTTGGCGAGGCTTGAGGTCCATTTCAATAAAAAGAGGATAAAATGTTGGAGAGGGGATAATTATAATTACTTATTGTTTGGCCTTGACATTTAATTTACAGCGTCAATTTGCCTTGCCATGTTCGCTTTAGTGTTACAATTTTAACCATCGGTTTGTGAGGACTGATGCAAATGAATAATATTAATGCTTCTTTCTGACATGTACTTTCATTCATTTAAGATGGTTTACTTAAACCTAATACAAAACGTCGTGTTACAATTATATTTTTAAACAAGAAATTTTGTAATTAAATTGTCCCGTCCCCCCCCCCCCCCCCCCGTCCCCCATCTTTTATATTTTCTATTCGGTGGGGTGGGTTGATGGGCTATAGGCTTTTCAATGCAGCTGAAATCACTTAGGGATTAAAGAGAACTAATATTGATAAATTTAAACAGAAATTGAGACGAACTGGAAGAGTATTTACTAAACTTATTTTTTTTTTTAGTTTAATATTGTTCCTCTCTTGCTGCTTCCCCAATCGAGCAAGGATATTCAGCAAGAGCAGGTTTACATGAGCATACATTACATTTATACATGTCTATACAAATGTTGTTATTATTATGTTTTCCCATTATACAAAACGTCTAATATGCGGTTAAATAAACATTTAATCCAGCGTTAAGTCCCTCTCTCTCCTCTTCTATACGTTTTTATGATTTTTAAAAATCTTTTTTTTTTTTGGGACATTTTTTTTTTTTTTTTCTTTTTTTTTCTTTTTTTTTTTTTTTCTTTTTTTTTTTTTTATTTTGGGACATGAGTTACAGAAAGTAGACAACTTACTATATACTGAATAAAATTTTCACGTGTAAAGCTCAATAATGAAATAAATCATGTAATTATTCATTGTTAGTGCAATGGGTATGTGTTTATGTATATGTTTATTGCTATTTTAAAACTAAATTTAAAAAACGCTAGCTGTTATGCCATAAGCACATTTGCTTTTGTATTGTTTCTTATCTGCCACCCTTTAGAAATAACAAAATACTAAAACTGAAATCAATCAACTTTGTAAAATGTCATTACAAGAGTTTACTGGCTTCCTTCCCTTGATTTTGCACTCTCTTGAGTCATGTCCCTTTAAAGTTTATTGTATGGTCTCAATTTGTTTTAATTTGTCCTTTACACTTTCTCCTCCCGTTTTCTCCCTCCCCCCTCATCTTAACACCACCAATTCTCTTTTCTCTTGCATTTTGCATTGCATACACTAAAAAACAGGATGCTAAAATTAACACTCGCAATGGTATACAATTGGAAAAAAAGGTTATACGTTTTTCGCCCTTTTAAAAACTGACATCTTCAAAAGTAGTTATCCCTTTGTTCCCGTGATTGAGAAGAATTTGGCTAGAAAATACAATGTGATTGGCAAAATTTAAAGCTGAGAATTCGGTACTTCAGGTTTTTAAAAGACGACTTACACGGGGCACGGGGCATAGGATTTTTCTTTTGTAGTCTGTCGGTGTGTGTGTGTGGGGGGGGGGGGGAGGTGTATGATGGTGTGTACGTGTTTGTGGCGAGGGCGTTGGGTGTTGTTATATGGTGTGTAACTGGGGTTTTTAAATGACATTCGACGTGCGTTGCATAGACAAAGAGATTTGTACACTTCCACACCAACGTACACACACACACACACACACACACACACATATATATATATATATATATATATATATATATATATATATATATATATATATATATATATATATATATATATATATATATATATATATATATATATATATATATATATATATATATATATATATATATATATATATATATATATATATATATATATATATATATATATAGAGTGTGTAACTAAAATTGTAAGGAAAGATTTATTTTAACAGTGAAAATATTATTGCATGTTTTAAAAAGCTTCTAGCACACACCACTTTATGTAGACTAGAACTAGACTACGTAACTAGCTTTCCACCACCCTCCTCTCCCCACTACAAAAATAATATCCCTTCCCTATTGTTTAATCGAACACATAAAACCCCTATCCCCCCAACCAACAACCACACACATACACACAAACACACACGCACACACACACGCACACACACACACACCTCAAGGTGCGATCACACCTCGTCCTCACGATTTCAACCTCACACGGGATCAAGAAAATAAAACTCGGGCTTTATGGTTCAAGGTCACGAGGAACGATAACTGTCAAAGGCTGATTGTATCGTGGATTTATCGCCCTTTATTTCAATACCTGTGCATGCAACTCTCTTCTTATGACTGTATGTAGGGTACATAAGTATACTTTTAATAGCGCAGCAAGACTAGCTTCAAAACATTATGTAGCTGTAAGAATAAATATATTGTATTACAGTATACAGAGACGGTGTTAATATATTTCTTTCAGCTGGTAGGCTGTGAAATGTAGGGCCTATGTATGTGAGGGGAGGAAAATGAATTAAGATTAAAGTATAACAGATTGTAAACCCTACCCCCTCCCACCTTCTCCACCCCCATTGTGTTTACTTAAATTTTTTTTAAAGTGGAGTTGGAACTCAAACGGGCACGTATATAGTAAAACTTTAATTATTATTCGTTTTTAATCTGAACAGATATGTATTGATTTTCATAAAGCTGTGAAATGTTTGAAAAATTGGGTTAATCGATAAAACAACAGATGGGGGATGGTGGGTTCAAGTAAGATTTAAAACAGCAGGCACGATGGATGTTTTATAGGCATCTACGTGTGTATAATCGGTTTTAAGGTTACGTTTTGTGTTGTGTTTGTGACAGTTAAATCACCGTGACAGTTAAAGTATATCGCATTGGCTTATGTTTGTGACAGTTAAAGTATATCGTATTGACTTATGTTTGTGACAGTTACAGTATACCTTATTTAGGTGTGTGTGTGACAGCCAGTCTATAATTTATTTACTGTTAAATCATACAGCATTTTGGTGTTTTTGTGACAGTTAAATGAAACCTCATTTGGTTGTGTTTGTGACAGCTATTCTATGATTCACGTACGTGTGTCCGTGACATTAAAATTATACCGCATTTGCTTTTATTTGTGACAGTTAAACTATACCTTATATACTTGAATTTGTGACAGTTAAACTATACATTATATACTTCAGTTTGTGTGTGACAGTTAAACTATACCTTATATACTTGAGTTTGTGACAGTTAAACTATACATCATTTAATTTTGTGTGTGACGCAAGGGAGAGCTAATACCTAGTAGAATATACATGATAGGCAACGAAGAGCCATCCCATTACAACACAATTTTGAAAAAAAAAATACAATGCAATAGTAAACAGATATGTAGCATAACAGATGACAACGGGACAATAACAAATGACCTGGACAGTCACAGTCTGTGACTGTTACATTACACAGCATTTTGTTATGTTTTTGACGACCGAAGTAGGCCTATACCTTATTTTGGAACATTTGTGACATCTCAGCTTTACTTTATTTACGAGTTTAATGTTTGTGACAGTACAATATCCCCCCCCCCACACACACACACACTTCGATTTAGAAGCTCTAGTGACAGCTTAAGTGATCCACATTTAGATGTGTGTGAGAGCTAAGACAATACCCCCCCCCACCCACCACTTTGATTTAGAAGCTCTTGTGACAGCTTAAGTGATCCACATTTAGATGTGTGTGAGAGCTAAGACAATACCCCCCCCCACCCACCACTTTGATTTAGAAGCTCTTGTGACAGCTTAAGTGATCCACATTTAGATGTGTGTGAGAGCTAAGACAATACCCCCACCCTCCCAGTTAGTAGCACGCGTTACAGTTAAACAATACACTACTTAGTTATATTTGTTTCAGCTGAGTTAGTTCCCTTTTAGCTGTGTTACTGACACTGTTTCTCAATAAAAATTAGCGCATTAACATAAACCAATGTATCGATATGACTTTTTTCTGGTTCAGTTGCTGTTGATGTGTATATTAAATATCATTAATTAGTACTAATAATGCCTAATTATGGGACGGCGTGGCCTAGCGGTAGAGAGCTAGGTTGCTAGCCCAAAATTCTCGAGATCGAATTCGGGTTCAAGTCAGTAGAATGTCCCTGAGTCCACCCAGCTCTAATGGGTACCCGACTCACGTTAGGGAAAACAAAGGCGGCTGGGCATAATGCTGACAACACTATCCATTCATATGCCGAGGTCACAGAAACAGATTAACTCTACTTCATCTGTTCCATGTGTCTTCGGCACAAACGTGAGCTGATATATAATAATGCCAAATTATAAACATACCCTTCATTATATATGCTACATTTCATCAATCAAAATTTTGTATAAAATTACATTTTTTGTATCGAATTACATCATATAAAATTGTCAATTTCCCCTCTGCTAAATTCCTTCTTCCCCCTCTCCCCCAACACTCTATGCCCGAATTTTCATTTAATTTTAATTTGAACTGGATGACGTACAGCCTATATCTAAACTACGCTGTTGTGTCGATTCGTTCACACTAACACTGGAGTCTAGATGTATTTACGCTACGATTACACCTGACACCCCTCTTCCCCACCATCTCCCCGCCCAACTGTTGTGTAACAACTTCTGACACGCATGGATGCATAGACGGGTCGTAGAATAAGTGACACCTCTTTAAGGGGTGGTGGTGGTTGGGGGAGGGTAGGGCGTCCATCGTACCGGATCACGTTCTTCTCTGACGTCATGGTTTGACCTTAGCTTCGACCCCCCTTAATCCTTGTGCCCTTGAATTCTTTAACACCTGTAAAACAGGAGAGAATGATGTCAAGAGATGCGGGAGCGTGGGGGTGGACAGTGTGAGGAGACGGGGAGGGAGTAATAACAATGTATACATGCATATGTAAACATGTATATATGTATATACATATATATATACATATATATATATATATATATATATATATATATATATATATATATATATATATATATATATATATATATATATAAATGTGTGTGTGTGTGTGTATGTGTGTGGATAAGCATATTTATTATTCAGTATTTGTAACTTTTCCAGCATTATATTCTTACATAGATCCGCAGAAAAACCCTCTGGGATTTGTTATCTAGTTTTTTATACGCTGGCTACAACAGAACACGCCACAGCTGGCAATGACAGGCTACAATTTATGACGGAAACATTTCAATATTTATAAATTTATGCATTTCCAACACACAAAAATTCTTGATTTATTCGTCTAGGGGTTTAGGAATATTTTTTTTTCTGGCACGCATCTGAATCTTGTTTGAAACTCAAGGTTGTTGTAGAAGTAGGTTGAATCGGTCTTATGATAAAAAGAAGGTTGAGTCGGTCTTATAATAAAAAGACACAAACAAACACCAACACATTATTATAGTATAGCAATATGCGAGGTTACATATTGTGGCTAGCTACGAATGGTTATCTTCTTGTTAGTAATGTTAAGAGCTTTATTTCAAGTCAAGATTTTTTTTTTCAAAATAATTATACGTATTGGTAAAGGATATTCATAAATAGGTTATTCTAGATTAGGAAACTAAAAGTGGCAACATTAAATGTGTTATATATGTTTACCTTATATCTGTATATTTTATTAAGCAATGATAGAGGAGATTTCAGACTTACATTCCAATACGGTGCCTTGTGTGGGTCGACGGGTACCAGTTTCCGACATGATGAGTAACCAAGATTTTTCCAGATATTTTTGTTTTGGAAAAGGGGAGGCACTTGAAATTTCCTTGTAGGGATGGGGGTGGGGGCACTGATTATAGTATATTTTCGATAAATATTTTTTTTTTCCATTACGTCCAGGTAGGGTAGGGGTTGACACTGATTATAGTATATTTGTGATAAATAAGTAATATTTTTTTCCATTATGTCCGGGGGGGGGGGGGAGATGTGGCTGTGATTTGCTTCGGTTGGGTGCTGTGCACCCCCCCCCCTATTCACACATACACCGGGGAGATATGTGAAAGAAACTCTGAATAGCAGAGCCTGTGGCCAATCATCAGTGTGTATCCCACCACTAATAGCCAGTTGTGTTCAAACTTGTTCAAGTTTCATATTTCAAACTGTATTCGACCTCTGTCTTTAAACTAGAATATTTTTTCTAACCTTGTTTTTCATGACCACCCTCACCTTCTGTTTATTGTCCTTTAAACTCCAGTATAATCCGGATTTATTTCGGGGTGGGTGGGGGGTGGTGGCTTTCTCGCCCACAAGACCACATTAACAAACACACATGATGACACTTATGTCTTCCTCCAATTACCATAAGAAACACAACAACTTATGTACAGTCGTCACGGCTACCCCAAGAAATACTACGTGACTTCCGTCATTTTCCAAGCAAACAAACACTAAATAATGTATTCAAAAAATTTTCCTCCCTCAACACCTCTTTGTTTAAACTCCCCCACCCCCACCTTCCCTTTCCTATAACACCCAGGTTTAAAAATAAGCATTTTATACTGCTACATAAATTTAGCAGGGCGATAGTTATCGGAGTGATCTGAGAAAAGGGAGGTAAAAAAAAATTACCACTTCATTCTCGTGAGGGGGGGTTAATACCAGCGGCTAATTGTGTAGTGAGTACTCCATTTTTATTTCTTCTATTTCTGGGAGCTGCCAGATTTAATGGCGGCACTTAATACAATTGAAATAAGTGCCAGCTATTAGCCTGATGTAAAATTCTTTTTATTTTTACATTTTTTCCTCGTAGGATTAGGAAAAGAAATCAATATTTTTGTTTTACTTTATTGTAAAATAATGCATGAAATTGTTAGTATTACACATCTCAATTACAGTAGAATTAATCAAGATATTGATATTTCAAAGGACTAAAATATAAATTTAGAATATTTTGGCTTGTTGACTCAAGCTCAAACTCAAAACACACGCCCAAACTTAAACAGCAAATCAAAGTGAAATAAAATACTTAAATTTTTTTTTTAAAAAACCTCGTTTTTCTTGTGGACTAAAAAGTAGAAAATAATTTTTTCTTCCGACCCTAGGGGATCTACCAATGACTGCTCGTAGATTTTGTTCATACATTTGATGACAAAAAACGTGGGTACGTTCACCATCAAATTTCCCGACCCATCTGCCCGACCCACGTTTTTTGTCATCAAATGTATGAACAAAATCTACGAGCAGTCATTGGTAGATCCCCTAGGGTCGGAAGAAAAAATTATTTTTTACTTTTTAGTCCACAAGAAAAACGTGGTTTTTTAAAAAGTTTTTTTTAAGTATTTAATTTTCTCCTTTTTAGTCCGTTGCTACACATGAAAAACGTGGTTTTTTAAAAGTGTTTTATATAGTTTATTTTCTACTTTATCTAATGACTTGATTAAGTATGACTTGACTAAGTGTTTTTAAATACACGGACTAAAAATCTTGAGCGACCGAGAAGGGGCGTAATTTAATTAAGCCTACATGCCGTGACAAGGATTCGAACCTGGGTTGTCGCGGCCACAACGCGAAGTACTAACCACTATACGATCACGGCCAGCGCGCTCACATCAATTGGGGCCGAAGTAACTGTGTCAATAGGCCTCCAGTCTTGTCGGTATCTTTAGAACTCATGTCCTCAATTTTATGGTCCTTGGGGCGTAATTTAATTAAGCTAATTTAGGTCTCTAATTGCTAGTTTTTATGATTGCATCTGAAATTGTTAGGCGAAAATAGCCTGCATGCCAAATTTCAGATCTCTAGAGCAATCAGAAGTGGGCTAATTTTCGATGTCAATTTTAACAACAAACATCCAAACAAACAAATAAACGCGAAGCTGAGTTAAGAAAAACGTGTTAAAACACAAACCCTAACTTAAACCCAAACCTAAACCTAATATCAGCCTTAATCCTACGGATACTAAATAGCCATACACGATTTGAAAATAAAAAATAACGAGGAAATTTAAAACAATATAAAAGCATTATTTTTCTAAGTTAATCTCTTGAGTCTACTTGTCTTACCTAGAAATCGATTTTTCTTGACACACACGAAAAAAAAACAGGAAAAAAAAACGACAACACTAAACAATTGTACATTGTAATGGATAGACCGGCGGCCTGCACTGTTTGAAATTAATCGATGGCTTACGTCCCCTGTTCGGCACGAAGACCCCCGTGATAAAGGGACGTCAGTAGGAACCCTAACTCATTGTGAGGCGATCAGCGAGAGTAGCTGGCCCTGTATTTGCAGATTTATAGAACTGAACAACGGATTAAATATGGCGGGTTGCAGGCGATAACAATCGTACCGTGGGTTGGCATGTTACTTCGATGTGAAAGAGGTATTTGTTTTGGTGAACGGCATGTGTGTCGAGATATTCGCTGAGGTCTGTACTACATTGTTATCTGTAAATAACACGATTAGTTATAAAATTGGGTTAGACTACTTACCCTTTGTTTGTTTTAAATTAGCGTCTACGCTAATATCTTTTGTTACCTTTCATAAAGACACAGTTCTGATTCGAATTTATGTTGTGTAAAAATGATTTTTCTAACCGTAGCACATGTTTAGTTAAGATGCATGTTATCATTTGTAACGGTCTTCAGGAACTTTTTAAAATGTTAACGGGAACGTAGACATGGTGGAGAAACGAGGCCGCACTCAGGTAACCGTAATAATTGTTTAGATAATTAGATCGGCATGTTGTTGTAATTAACTTACCTGCATTAGATTTTTTTGCGGTTGTTTATAAATTTGTCTAATTTACGGTTCCTATTTACATCAATATGTTCGTAAAACACAGTACTTATATATATATATATATATATATATATATATATATATATATATATATATATATATATATATATATATATATACATATATATATATATATACATATATATATATATATATATATATATATATATATATATTTATATTTATTTATTTATATATATATATGTATGTATATTCATTTATATATAAAGAAGTTCGAGTGGTTCGTGTGACCTTTCCTTGACGCTAATCGATGTTCACCATCTTACTAAACCGTTAACCTTTAGCAATAATTGTCCTTAAATATGAAAGACAGAGTCATTTAGTCAGACGCCATCTTGTTGAGCTAGCTTCACAACTGACAGGCAGAACTCTCGATGTCTGCGTGAGTTGGGACAGGAAGATTTAGACTGTGTCTGTATTAACAGAAAGATTTCAGACAGTTTGACAGTTTTAACAAGAAGATTTCACACAAGCGACAGTGACAGTAGGAAGATTTCAGACAGTCGCCAGTGTTAGATGGAAGATTTCAGGAAGTTGACAATTGTAACAGGAAGTTTTCAGACAGAATGTTGGCTTTGATTGTTGCGTGTAAACGATCACCATCAGTGTTTATTCCAGACTTTTTTCTACGGGGGGGGGGGGGGGGGGGGGGGGGGGGGAGGAGAATGAATGGAGCGTACTAAAATTTCTCGAGGGGGGCAGACACTGTTATTTTCTATTTTCTATATAAATTCCATTTCGTTCAGGGGGGGGGGGGGCGTTAAACTTTATTTTTACCGCACCTTACTTATCATCTAATTAATCATTTAATTAACATGTTCGTAACGTACACATAATATACAAATATTCAACGCTGGACTGTTTAGAATGGCTTTTGAGTTCGAACCTCAAAAAAAAAAAACCTTGTAAAAAAAAAAAAATTCTAACCCGAAGCCTAGTGACGTGGATTCTCACTGCACTTATGGAATTTTCTGGTCAAATGCAATCAACACCCCCCCCCCCCCACACACACACACAAATGTCCTCGCGTTATGAAAAGGTTGACCTACACAATCTACTCATGCAAGACGCGATTGTATTTTACATCTGACGTAGTTCCCATCAAACCGAATTGTCTTTCGTCTCCCGGCTTTCAACCCCCCCCCCCCACCACCCACCCGACCCCCCCCCCCCCCCCCCCCCCCACACCCCGGTGATAAATTCCTAGTTTGGTATTTGGTTTCAACATTTTTCACGACATCGCCCTGCAGGTTGAACCTTGACCTTTGGAGTGACGTATAATCACTAATGCTGTTTCCGCCTCGTGGACCTGACCGGTGGATGGAATATCCGCCATTTCCAGACAAAATAACGGATCCCGGCCAGCGAGGTGGAGAAATGTCACTCCTGTCTAAAAAAGGTTAAAAGATATTTTTGGCAGGAAGAAGCTCGAGTTATATCATGTTTTTTTTGGGGGTCTTCTGATAGTTTTTTATATTAAAATACATTAGAGTTAATGTTAATGGAGGTTTTCTTAAAACATGCACTCGTTGTCCCTTGGTTAATGATTGTTGCGGATGATTTTCTTTCGTGTTATTTCGCCGATGTTACATGGGCTTAAACGTCGTCGTTTTTACTAGTTCGTGCTCAAGATACACGGGGGCAGGGGAAGTAGAGTTAATATGTTTCACTGACTTCGAGGGGGGGGGGTTGATACACCGAAAAGTCTCGAGTTCGAACCCTCGGGCAGATGAGGCTCGTTAGCTGGAGAGACAACTCCAAAATCAAACAAGTGCTACCTTG
This sequence comes from Physella acuta, assembly GCF_028476545.2. Classification (NCBI taxonomy): domain Eukaryota; kingdom Metazoa; phylum Mollusca; class Gastropoda; family Physidae; genus Physella; species Physella acuta. The sequence continues at coordinate 21,315 of NW_026733352.1, forward strand.
TAGTTTGTTCTTGGTTTGACAAAGGCAATGGAAGCAAATCCAAAAAGAAAAGCAAGCTGAAATCGGAGTTAATGGCCTCAATGGCGCATAACCAGTTGACACGTATACTTAATTGTGTTGGAGGGGATCCCTTCCAACACTAAAATTAAGAACGAATAAGAAGAAGAAGAACGGACCTCGGTATATGAAGGGTTAGTGTGGTCAGTACTATGCCAAGAGTCTTCTTTTTTTTTCCACTAACGTAGTCAGGTACCCATTAGAGCTGGGTGGAATCCGAGGCGTCTTGTAGTTTTGAATCCGAAACGAGATCCGAACTCGAGACTTTTGAGCTTGTAGTCAAACACTAGACCCTTCTACTACATCGTTTCTGTATTACATGGGATTAGCTAATGCAAAATATTTTCTATAGCTCCAATTTTATTATGTATCCAACTTTTTTTTGTGTGTTGAATTTTCCTAGATAATTAATACCCTTGGTTCCATGCAAAGCATAAGGCAGCAGCAGGCTAGCTACCTGAGTTATTGCCAGGCTTTTGCCTCTGCTCAGCACCTTTTTTTTTCCAGACTCTCTTCTCCACGTTTCCAATGTTCTTCCTTCCCTTCATTCGCACCCCCCCCCCTCTCCTAGGTGGACTCCACATCAGTGCTATGCTACTAGAATACCTACAATATTTATAAAATAGAAATAAAATTCCTTGTTATATAAGACACGGGAATTCGTTCAACACAAATAAGCATAACGTAACCTGATTACATAGACAATGGTAAGGGCGTCGTGGCCGAGCGATAAAGAACTAGACTGCTAAACCCAAAATCACGAGTTCGAATCCGGGTTCAAATCAGTAGAATGTCCCTGAATCCATCCGGCTCTGATATAAGGGAAACAAATGCAGCTGGGCATAGTGCTGACCACATTGTCCTTTCGTACGACGAGGTCATTAAAACAGATGCACTCTACTTCATCTGCCCCATGTGTCTTGGGCACAAACGGGAAAAGAGGAAGAAAGAGAAATACTGTGGTGGGTGTGACTGGATGGAGAAAGTGAAATTAGCTGGGTACTGCTATGATGAGAATATCTTTTAAAAAGCCGAAGTCAAACAAATTAACTTTATACGCCCTTTGGCCAGTAAGGGTACTTTATTTCCTTTTATTAAAATGTTCCCCTACGCAGAGTTTGTTTTTGTCATCTTTACCGGAAAAAAAGGGGGGGGGGGGGGGTGGATCACTGCCCTACCGGAGCATGTCTACCCCCTCCTTCCCTAGCTCGGACGAAATAAAAAAAATATATACATTAAATATAGCACAAATACTTTAACCTTGCGTCAGCCAACCCCTCTCGGAAATTTAAGTGCCCCCCACCCTTTGAAAGTTAAAATGCACCCTCTCTCTCGGAAATTTGAGTGCCCCCCCCCCCCTTGAAATTTCAAATGCACCCCTCCCGATAGAAAACTGACAGAAAGAACACCAATCCCGCGCCTTGTATTTCAAACATGAGAGAAAAGTTGTCTAGAATTATTTATTTAGCCTCCACGTCAACAGGACGAACGCGCCATATTGTATCAACCCGTGTAGCATTTTTAAAAAGCTTAAATCGGTCGTCCTCTCATTCAATGTTGTACTAGGTTTTGTTGATGGTTTGAAGTAGGTCATGTACAGAAATCTTTTATAGGTGTAGAGTGTAGAGTGTGGATAAACATTTGTTATTTTAAGTAGGTCATGTACAATATCTACCGTAAGTGTAGCTGATATACATTTATTAGATTAAGTAGGTAATTGACATGATTTTTAATAGGTGGTATACATATATTAGTTTTAAGTAGGTAATATACATATTCTTCCATAGGTGTAGCTGGTATATATTTATTAGTTTTAAGTAGGTCGTGGTAATAATATTTCGACCGTAGGTGTAGCAGATATATATTTATTGGTTTTAAGTAGGTCATTACATAAGAGTCCAGGTGCTGATATCACTTTCACCTACATTTTGTGGAGTCATAAATGTGGTGCCTTTACCCCAGGGATGTCACAATTGTTACATTGTATGTCGTGTCTGTCCCGCCCCACCACACGCGCCTCCCCTGTAGTGACATATTATTAAAAAAGTAAGATCCGGGATGGACACACCCCCTCATCACCCCCACACCTCACACTGCTATAATTAAAAAACCGTAAATCTATTAACTCCACACCAAGCTAGTTGATACCACTTGTTTCCGTGATGACGCTGTGATTGCAGTCTCCCTTGAACTCGAACTAAACCCCGCATATTGAACATCTATTCCTGCGCCTACAGGGTGTCCGGAGGGGGAGGGAGGGGGGGGGGGGTATGAACTAACCAGATACAAACTACTAAAAAAAACAGCAGGCCTGTTCCCCCATTACGTGATGCAACACTTTGCTTCGACCCGTGAAGGGCCTAAGTTTATCGTCCTGTGGCGAGGGAAAAAAAAGTTTTATCCAAGGAGCTAACACGGTTATTCAACACTGTGATGTAATGGTTAGATATTCAGTAGTTTCGTGACGTGTACTTGGATTAATAAAATTACTATTAATTCGTGTTTTTTTCCGAATTATAAAGAGAACTGGTTGGCACATCATACCAGGAATAATTTAAATTATCGATTATTTGGGAAGGACGGTGGTCGAGTTGAAATTATATTAAACTACGTATCACATAGTTCGAATGTTGGATATTATCCCGTTTTATTACCGCTGTAGAAAGAGATGAGCTTTATTTCGTCGGCACTATTGAAAAAAAAAACGCGATAACTGCTTGTTTAAACACAACCCATACAAATGATAGAGGCGTTAACATGTGGGTGATGGAAATATTAAAATAATTACACGAAATCCATACAGAAATGTTGTATTTTCATGTGTAAATGAATACGAAAATTCGGACAAAATAAGATGGGTGTATTTATTCGATGATAGATTTCAAGTAAAACTGTAGTTTTATACTTGTTGGTTTAAAATGTGTGTATTGCTAAATCTGACCCGTTTTTCGTTTTTTATTGTATAAACTCGCATTCCTTTTAACCATGGCAATAACAGTATTTAAAACACGTTAACTCTGAGATTCACTCAACCGTTAAAAAAAGTTCTGAAATGGAAAATTTTTATCTAGGTCTCCACGCTTCAAAAGGTTTATATTGGAGGCAAAAAAAAAAATTCTACCCCTTCTCTCTGAGGCTTCGCGTGCTCGGTCATGCGTGAATGTCAAACCTGAAGGTGATGTTCAACCCCCACCTGGTTCAGATATGGTTGCCTGGTTGGATGGGTGGCTGGGGAGGGGTGGGGGTCGGGGGGAGAAGAGGTGTGACGTATTTTAAAGTCACCACGGCGTCTCTGGTTACAAGTTTGAATATTAGGTCAACTGTGGTTGTTGCAGCAAGTGTTGCTAGTTTAGGTTATCCTGTACTCTATGCAAGCAGAAAGTTCGTGTCTTGAGTACTTTTAACATTGGAATATTTCTACTTATATATTGAATACAACATTCCATTACCGAGGTAGGTAGATACAGCACTATTTTGTATACTAACTAATCGGTGACATTTCTGTGTGTGTACATTCAGTATGTCGACACAGGAAATTGTGTTATTAACAACAAATCAGCCCTTAACAAAAGTAACAACAACTTAGTAAAAGACTTATTTATTTTAGAAAGTTTATAATGACAATATGGTTGTGCATCACACGAATTTTTTTCAAACTATCTTTACCGTGCGTCTCTGCTTAATTACTTCCCTTATAATGATATTATAAGTTTTGTAACATTTTCATGAATATTTTTCTCATCCAGTTCTTGTGCTTGGTTCGTTGTTTAATTACGAAGCTAATTACCTTTTTTTTAATGAAATCTATATGATTGTATATCCCAATTTCGTTTAGGCGACAGGGCTTATCTGCAGTGAAATTTTCATTTAAATTGAACAATTTAAGTCTCGATATAATTAACGTTAAAGTTCGTTTTTACATTTGCTATTTTCTTTAATCCTTATAAGGCATACTTGTAAATTCTGTATAATTTCTCGTATATTTTAGTCTCTCGATTTCATTGATAGCCACGGCCTTTTGTAGCACCACACGATGTTGCAAGATACCCTGATAATATGTATCGGTATCATTTTTTTTCTGACCGCGCAACTTTCCTATCATATCTGAGGCAGAGTGGTAGAGCAGTAGACTACTAACCCGAAAGTCTTGAGTTCGGTTCACGAGCCAAGTTTGTAAAACATAACAGCTTTAATGGATACCTAACATAAGTTGGGGATTTAAAACGTGGCTGGGCATAGCAATGACCAACTTATCTTATTTCATCTCGAGACCTGAGTAAAGCATGAACTCTACTTCATCTGTTCCAAAAAAAAAAATATCTCTACTTTTTATCTTCTATCATTACACCTCTAACAGTTTTTAAGTTCATTATTTACCAAAAGCAGCGACCACTCACCTCTGTGTTATGTTTATTTTCGTTGTTACAAAGCACAAGTAAAAACTCATATCCTATTCTACTCGTGTAAAAGAACAATAACAACAAAATGTAATGTTTTTACATGTTATATAATGCATTCTTGATGTTGGGGCCTGATTTAGCAAACACGAACGCGGCATTCAAATTTCTGCCGATTCCAGCGAAAGATTAAATCCCATTTTATGTTCTACTCCCAGCGGCAGAAAATTCTAGAAAAAAAAAAATTCGATGTATTTTTAATGCTCGCCCGGACATTTGAAAACCACTGGCGCGGAATAGTGACGTCAGCACATATAGAGCCACTAATAAAATATATCTGTATGGCATGGACCATTTAAATTATTCATATCGAGAATAGTGACGTCAGCACATATAGAGCCACTAATAAAATATGTGTCCATACGGCGTGGACCATTTACATAATTCATATCGAGAAATTTATTTAGGTCAAGATGGCGAAGCTGAAGATATCATGTTTAAATAATTTGTTTACTTTTTGTTTACCCTTACTGAAAAAAATTATGACTGGGGAGAATGAATATTTGATACCCTCTCCGGGGAACATACCTGGATATCATATGAAGAGATCGTGGGTTATAAAATGTACACATACAGTTTTCGTTTGATAGGATTACCTCTGGTTCCATTTTTTTCTCCGATTGCAAGCTTGGCATAATATGATAGCTAGTAGAGATACAATACCCATTCACCCACCTCTCTGGCTTCGTAGTTTATGGAGAGTTTGGTCTGATTCACTAGGTTTGTCCATTCACTTCTCTGCTGTTCGTGTCTCCATGTCTCGACTGGTGCCCTGCGTCCTTCTCCAAATCATCCGTCCACTTACATCTAGGTCTACCTTATGGAGTTTTTTTTTTATACCACTTTCATCACTCTTTGATTTGTCATTTTTTTAAAAAATAACGTTGTTTTGAAGTCTACCTATGCAAATTTCAATAAACATCACAGGACAGGCAATAGATTGGAATTCTCACTCAGAGAAGAGAGTCGATATGCTAAACCAGATTTTGAAAGAACAGTTGTCGGTGAAGCAGAAGCAGTTGGGATGTCATTGACCCAACTTGGAGAAAGCACAAAAAAAAACAGAGTACGATGAAGAGGTGTGGTTGCTCTACAAAGAGTTTTAAATAATTTTTAAATTTCTGCCACTACTATAGGGTCTTTGTATATCTCATTTATCGTCAGTTTGCCAATTCTCCTTCCATTCTCATCCTATGTCTACCTACATATTTTTTGGCTAATTTTTCTCTTCAATATTTTTTCTCTGGTTTGTTTCTAGTTTTTACCATCATACATTACCGAATACTACCTATAGTGTGTACATTTCGTTTCGATCATAATATAAAAGGAACATCTGTGAGTCGGAGGATACATTTTTAAAAAATCTTGTAAAAAAATGACTGCGACATTTTAAAACGCAAATCACGGAGTAGCTTTGAGGCAAGTGAAATCGATTTTTGATCAGGGCTGTATTAATCGATTAAGATCGAGATGATTAGCTAATAGCTATCGATTTATTTACGTGAAATTGGCTTGAACTGATGCACCTTTCAGGCTGCTATTTTAGATAGATTTTTTGTGCACGGATTATTTTTTCTAGGATAGATCGTTGAAGGATTGAACTTTTTCCGAAAGCTTATTTGGCGCTTAGTCTATGCCTTCTAATATACATCATTATATTTCTCAACATGTTCTAGCATAGATCTATATTTGTCCAACATGTCATGGAATATACATCAATCCATGTCTAAACTGTCCTATAAAGATGTCCTCTAATTGATATCAAGACATGTTCAAAGATGTCTGAGATCAATAAATGCGTAAACGTTTTCCGTCCGAAACTGGTGTTCCGTGGGGCGGAAGATTTAAGGTTCCCCTGTTTATGTGACCATATGGAGGAATGATGTGGTCAGCACTATGTCCGGCCGCCTATACATGCCCTAACGTTAGTTACATATCATACCTCGTCGTCAATAATTTGAACTCAAAACATTCGGTTTAGCAGTTGAACATCTACCGTCCGACCACGCCGTCCCCTAATACATGTACCATTGTACATAACAATGTCATTTCAATGTAACCACAGATCTTCGATTAATCGCCCAAACAAAGTATTGTAACAATTATTTAAAACAAAATGTTTATTTCTCTTGAATTGTTCTCCTCGTGTGGTGTCCCATTAAGGTGCCATTGTTAAGTTTCCAGACACAATTTTATCTCTAATTACCAAAATAAATTAATTTGTGGCTGGGAAAAAAACGTAATGAGTTATTAAATATTTTTAACGAGTCTTTGTTAATTACGCTTCTTAAAAATATCACGCAAAAAGGTTTGTTGGAAATAATTGGTACAAGAAAATGGGTCTGATGAGAGTGGGTCATGTGGTGTATGTCTGGTGAATATGGATCAGGCTGTGTGGGTTATTGTGTGTAGTTAGGTGGGGTGTGGGTAAGGTGGGTGTGGGTAAGGTGGGTGTGAGTAAGGTGGGTGTGAGTCGGATGGTGTGGGGCAGGCTGTATGGGTTGAGTTTTTACTTAGATGGGTATGGATCAAGTTGGTGTTTGTCATATGGTGTGGTTCAGGTTGGTGTGGTTCAGGTTGGTGTAGTTCAGGTTGGTGTGGATAATTCTGTGTGGGTTGAGAGTGTGGTAAGGTTGGTTTGGTTCAGGTTGGTGTTGGTCAGATGGTGTAGCGCATTTTGGTGTGGATAATTCTGTGTGAGTTGAGAGTGTGGTAAGGTTGCTTTGGTTCAGGTTGGTGTTGGTCAGATGGTGTAGCGCATTTTGGTGTGGATAATTCTGTGTGGGTTGAGAGTGTGGTAAGGTTGGTTTGGTTCAGGTTGGTGTGGATAATTCTGTGTGGGTTGAGAGTGTGGTAAGGTTGGTTTGGTTCAGGTTGGTGTGGATAATTCTGTGTGGGTTGAGAGTGTGGTAAGGTTGCTTTGGTTCAGGTTGGTGTTGGTCAGATGGTGTAGCGCATTTTGGTCTGGATAATTCTGTGTGGGTTGAGAGTGTGGTAAGGTTGGTTTGGTTCAGGTTGGTGTTGGTCAGATGGTGTAGCGCATTTTGGTGTGGATAATTCTGTGTGAGTTGAGAGTGTGGTAAGGTTGCTTTGGTTCAGGTTGGTGTGGATAATTCTGTGTGAGTTGAGAGTGTGGTAAGGTTGCTTTGGTTCAGGTTGGTGTTGGTCAGATGGTGTAGCGCATTTTGGTGTGGATAATTCTGTGTGAGTTGAGGGTGTGGTAAGGTTGCTTTGGTTCAGGTTGGTGTGGATAATTCTGTGTGGGTTGAGAGTGTGGTAAGGTTGGTTTGGTTCAGGTTGGTGTTGGTCAGATGGTGTAGCGCATTTTGGTGTGGATAATTCTGTGTGAGTTGAGAGTGTGGTAAGGTTGCTTTGGTTCAGGTTGGTGTGGATAATTCTGTGTGGGTTGAGAGTGTGGTAAGGTTGGTTTGGTTCAGGTTGGTGTTGGTCAGATGGTGTAGCGCATTTTGGTGTGGATAATTCTGTGTGAGTTGAGAGTGTGGTAAGGTTGCTTTGGTTCAGGTTGGTGTTGGTCAGATGGTGTAGCGCATTTTGGTGTGGATAATTCTGTGTGGGTTGAGAGTGTGGTAAGGTTGGTTTGGTTCAGGTTGGTGTGGATAATTCTGTGTGAGTTGAGAGTGTGGTAAGGTTGCTTTGGTTCAGGTTGGTGTTGGTCAGATGGTGTAGCGCATTTTGGTGTGGATAATTCTGTGTGAGTTGAGAGTGTGGTAAGGTTGGTTTGGTTCAGGTTGGTGTTGGTCAGATGGTGTAGCGCATTTTGGTGTGGATAATTCTGTGTGAGTTGAGAGTGTGGTAAGGTTGCTTTGGTTCAGGTTGGTGTGGATAATTCTGTGTGGGTTGAGAGTGTGGTAAGGTTGGTTTGGTTCAGGTTGGTGTGGATAATTCTGTGTGGGTTGAGAGTGTGGTAAGGTTGGTTTGGTTCAGGTTGGTGTGGATAATTCTGTGTGGGTTGAGAGTGTGGTAAGGTTGGTTTGGTTCAGGTTGGTGTGGATAATTCTGTGTGGGTTGAGAGTGTGGTAAGGTTGGTTTGGTTCAGGTTGGTGTGGATAATTCTGTGTGGGTTGAGAGTGTGGTAAGGTTGGTTTGGTTCAGGTTGGTGTGGATAATTCTGTGTGGGTTGAGAGTGTGGTAAGGTTGGTTTGGTTCAGGTTGGTGTGGATAATTCTGTGTGGGTTGAGAGTGTGGTAAGGTTGGTTTGGTTCAGGTTGGTGTGGATAATTCTGTGTGGGTTGAGAGTGTGGTAAGGTTGGTTTGGTTCAGGTTGGTGTGGATAATTCTGTGTGGGTTGAGAGTGTGGTAAGGTTGCTTTGGTTCAGGTTGGTGTGGATAATTCTGTGTGGGTTGAGAGTGTGGTAAGGTTGGTTTGGTTCAGGTTGGTGTGGATAATTCTGTGTGGGTTGAGAGTGTGGTAAGGTTGGTTTGGTTCAGGTTGGTGTGGATAATTCTGTGTGGGTTGAGAGTGTGGTAAGGTTGGTTTGGTTCAGGTTGGTGTGGATAATTCTGTGTGGGTTGAGAGTGTGGTAAGGTTGGTTTGGTTCAGGTTGGTGTGGATAATTCTGTGTGGGTTGAGAGTGTGGTAAGGTTGCTTTGGTTCAGGTTGGTGTTGGTCAGATGGTGTGGGTCGTATGGTGTGTGTTGTATAGTGTGGGATAGGTTGGTGTGGGTCAGGTTGTTTGGGTTGCGTGTGTGGTTAGGTGGGTCAGACTGTGTGGGTCATATGGTGTGAGTCGTATAGTGTGGGGCAGTTGGATGTGGGTGTTAGCCGGTGTGGTTCAGGTGGGTGTGGTTGTCAGGCGGTGTGGGTCAAGGGGGTGTGGGTGTTAGCCGGTGTGGGTCAGGTGGGTGTGGTTGTCAGGCGGTGTGGGTCAGGTGGGTGTGGTTGTCAGCCGGTGTGGGTCAGGTGGGTGTGGTTGTCAGGCGGTGTGGGTCATGTGGGTGTGGATAAGTCTCGAGAGAATGGAGCGGGTCATGTATGTGTAAAAACTTATTGAAAGAACAACCTTCAAGACTTGATCTCTTTTCTACTTTCTTACCTCTTGCAGGTTTCAGTCATTAAACCAGATTTTTAAAAAACCTCCTGGCGCGATTCCAAACTCGTAAAAAAAACGGGTCACCCGGGTCACCCCGGCACATCACTCCTACTGGCAGTAACCCAAGCAGTGGTGACGTTAACGTTACACACATCCGTAACCGCCTGACACGAGCGCTGGGGGTGTCAGACTTAAAATGACGTGTGATTCGCGTTTGTCCCGTTTACTGGTTCGACCGTGGGGGCCCCTCAAGTGATCCATGTGACGGTAATCAAGCTAGACGTTTAGTCCGTGTTGTGCGTTAATGCGGTTGTACTTTAGCTCTGAGTACCGAGGTAACGTACGAGCGAGTTTTTGACGTGGGTACAAATTCCGCTGTTTGATACCATGAGTGTACATAAACTTCATTAAAATTTATTTAAGTACAGCTAGTTAACACGAATTGAATCTTAAGCGAGAATTATCTCCCATAAACTTTCTTGTACATACGTATATAACACAAAGGGTTTGCATGACATTTCTAGTGTGATCGTGCTAAAGAAATGGTCGGTTACTTTATTTAAAAAAAACGTTTTTAAAAAAAAAAAAACAAAAAAAAAAACAACACATAGATGAAATGTTTGTAGAAAATGCTGCTACAATTTAATTTTTTTTTTAAATTCTGAAAGTTTTTTGACCATTCAGACATAAAGTTCAATTTCCGGTTACCGGAAATGGCTCATTTTCACTTTCCCTCATCGTCGCGTTAACCTATTCTCATGACACCAGCATTTAATCCATCCTTATGACTGACTTATTCATTGGAAGCTCCTAAGGGGTAAAGGGCTTCAGCTACATGGGCATCTCTCTTTAGTTGTGTACCCAGCAGCCCTTGCTTCTCTCTCTACTGTCCTTCTCCGGGCCTTCTTTATCGTCCTCAATCGTCGACCAGACAAAACAAGCGTTCTAGGATGAATAAAGCGCGGGATTTAATATTTAGAAAGATAACAATAACAAAAACAACCGACATTTAACAACACATTTTTCTACAATGTGTGCATTCATCTGCTTTTTTTTTAATCTTTAAAAAATTATTTCACATCTTTCGAATTTTTATCAAAATGAAAAAAAAAGCCATTTTTAAAAAGATAATGAAAATAGGTCATCAATGCCATAATTCTTGTTTTGGCTGACATTTTTAGCCAGTTTTATTTTTTCGTGGACTTAAGTATTGAATGTGTTTTAAATTTGTTTATACTTTGGTTGTATACCAGGTCTAAACAATTGGTTTTCTTCTTGTTGGGGATTAAGGAAAACTTTTGTTTGGCGACTATTGTTCGCCATGTCGTGGAAATGTACGAGGGCTGGGATTAGTCGGTAGTTAGAGATTGAGTAAAGATTAGGGTAACGGAAGTTTTGTTAGACATACTGTATGGTATGTTAAAGGCTGTGTAATGTTTAATATTTCGGCGTCTGTTTATTTGTAAAGTAGACCTGGACGTCTGCCATTTACACAGTCAGTCAAAGGAGAATAAATGTGGTTTTTGTAATTTTGTGATGCGAATAGAACAATCAGGATCATAACTAGCTGAATGAAAATACATATATATATATATATATATATATATATATATATATATATATATATATATATATATATGACTGAAAGAAACTCTGAATCACCTTCACCCTGCGTTGGCCCCTACACACTTGCCTAATTTTCAAACACATTTCCGCGAGTAGCCGACTCAGCTATATCTACCTCGATATCCTCCGTGTAGCAGCTAGATTTTGTCAAGCACGAACCGACCGTGGTTTAACACACGTGCGACCAGATATCCAGCTGTTGCAGGTGTATACAGGTGTATACAGGTGTATACAGCACAGCTTTACCTGGGGATGTGTGGCGACATGTTATTGAAACGGCATGACGGATGAGATGGTTCAATGCTTTGATATCTCTGTAGACCGACGCCAGGAAGGGATGAATCTCTTGAGTGCCCCAACAACGGATGTGCCAGATCAAAGATTTCGATCAGTTCTAGAGACGTTCATCAGGAAAGGATGATTGTATTTAGCGACTTAACAACGGATGTATTTGATTCGAGATTAAGATTAGTTTTTCGTTCAAAGTAAGTGATAATTCGTCCCATTTACATGCAATTTTAAATATTCTCGAACCAGAAGATAGTTTATAATTCTAAAGTGACAGTTGTATTGGAAGTTCTAAATATAATTTGTCGAGTGTTAGCTCTAATTTGACAGTTGGAAAGGTATACGTCTTTCGACTGTTAGCTCTAGTTTGACAGTTACAAACTTTGTCGTCATTCGACCGTTCTACCTAGAAAGTTACCAAGTCTAATGTCATTTGACCCCTAGTTTTACCTAGACAGTTACACATTGTGACGTCATTAGACCCCTAGTTTTACCTAGACAGTTACACATTGTGACGTCATTCGACCGCTAGTTCTACCTAGACAGTTACAAATTGTGACGTCATTGGACCGCTAGTTCCAGCCTGACAGCTCCAAAGTTCTACGTCATTGGACCGCCGTCTAACAAGACATCTCTAAATGAAACTGTGTCCCAGTACACCCCGCAAACAAGTGAAAACAAGCAGCAGCTCTTGCAGATCTTCGCGTCCCTAGAGACCTACCCTGACACGATTCATTGCGCATGTCCCTAGAGTTATCAGCCCTGGGCTTATTCCGTCTCAAGCATCTCTGCGGGTGAAATAGCACCACAGATTTTTGTGTACGCCGCGTCGCAACTCCCCCTGGAGTACGAGCGTCATCTTGAGAAAATTAGTTCCACCCATTATCGATGGCTTAAAACTTAAAAAAAAGAGAAGCGATGAAATACAAGAGATACTCGTGAAGTGGATGAAAAAAAAAGCGATGATAACGATAAGGAAAGTTGAATCAAATGGGATGCACGTCATCCTTCGTGTAAAGAGGAGGTGGACATTGATTCGGAATGTAACAAATTGTGGGGTGAAAGGTTACATTTGTTTATACATTTATCAAAGATGCGGAAAGAATATTGGAATGACGGGAAAAGAGCAATAAAGATGAGGGAGGGGGAAATGGGGTGTTGTGTATGTTTTGTATAAAAAAAAATATCCTGTGATGTATTCAGAAGATGTCGAATTTTCTTTGTTGTTAATGAAGGGAATATTGATCTTAAGAAGGAGATTTGGATATTTCGAAGCCTTGCTAGAATGTCGACTTACTTCCCCTTTTGACAGAGCTCACCCGCCAGAAAGGGTTAGAAAAATAAAAAATGCATATATGTGCGTGATTTCATTTTAAACTTGACGTACATTTCCTCCAGGATCGATCAATCATAAACAAATATATTCCAATAATATTCCATAACGTATTTGCTTTCGCGCGCTGAAATGAATATAAAGATAAGTTCAAAGATGTATTTTGCCGTAGGATTTGAAATATCTTTCAGACGATTGAATGTATCTGTGTTTTTTGGAATCGTGTTATTTAGATATGCAGGAGATTCTGTTGTGCTTTACAAATGCGTCGGCTTACGGGGTTTTGAGCAAATTTTTGGAGTTGTGGGCCTTTTAGTTAGTTGAAATAGATAGGGGACGTAAGCCTGTCAGTAACGATACATTTTTAGTTGCTCTGCGTTGAGGGCTTTTAATTGATCTGCGCTGAAAACCTTTTAAAAAATAATCTTTAAAGACCTTTCACTAGAATAATTTTGGAAGATCTTCGATTAGGTCTATTTTGGAGAGACTTTCGTGTGGTCTATTTTGGAGGACATTTCATTTGGTTCATTTTCAAGGACCAGTTATTGCGCTTTATTTATGACAATTTTTTTTTTTTTTTTGTTTGTTTTTTTTGTTGACAATTTTTCATTGAGTCCATTTCGATGACCTTTCATTTAGTCGACTTTTGATGACCTGTTCTGTTGTCCCGAGAGGCAGAATTGAGAACAGTCTTGGAGCGGTGTTGGGAATGAATGGCTGATGATTATCTTTATGATAATGTTATAGCACGGCTCGTCAGTCTGGCGTCTCCATCATTATGATGATTGTAGTACATACATCAAACAAACACGATTAGCGGACGTCTGTAATGACCGTGGTTATTACAGGTGATTGATTGGCATACTTTTTTTTTCATTGGAATAAGCATGTTGTGGCCTAATGTTTTGTTGTCCCGTTGTATATTTGGTGAATTGTCTCGTTCTGGTGTCTTGTTGGTCAAGTGTCTAACTGGTTGGCCAAGAGTCGGACTGGTTGGCCGAGAGTCGGACTGGTTGGCCGAGAGTCGGACTGGTTGGCCGAGAGTCGGACTGGTTGGTCGAGAGTCGGACTGGTTGGCAGAGAGTCGGACTGGTTGGCAGAGAGTCGGACTGGTTGGCCAAGTATCTAGCTGGCTGAGTGTCTGTTTGGATAGTTAATGTGTCTTTATTCTAGGTGTCTGTTGGCCAGGTGTCTGTTGGCCAGGTGTCTGTTGGCCAGGTGTCTATTGGCCAGGTGTCTGTTGGCCAGGTGTCTGTTGGCCAGGTGTCTATTGGCCAGGTGTCTGTTGGCCAGGTGTCTGTTGGCCAGGTGTCTGCTTTACCGGTGTATTTTGGCCATGTGTCTGGTTATCCAAGGTCAGATTGGCCATGTGTCTAGTTAACCATGTATTTGGTTGGCCAGGTGTATTGCTGGTCACGTGTTTGATCGACTGGTTGGCCAAGTGTTTGACTTGTCATGTTTATGGATGGCCAAGTATCTGATTGGCCATGTGTTTGGCTTGTCATGTTTCTGGATGGCCAAGTATCTGGTTGGCCATGTGTTTGGCTTATCATGTTTATGGATGGCCAAGTATCTGATTGGCCATGTGTTTGGCTTGTCATGTTTCTGGATGGCCAAGTATCTGGTTGGCCATGTGTTTGGCTTGTCATGTTTCTGGATGGCTAAGTATCTGGTTGGCCATGTGTTTGGCTTGTCATGTTTCTGGATGGCCAAGTATCTGGTTGGTCATGTGTTTGGATGGTCATGTTTCTCGATGGCCAAGTATCTGGTTGGCCATGTGTTTGGCTTGTCATGTTTCTGGATGGCTAAGTATCTGGTTGGCCATGTGTTTGGCTTGTCATGTTTCTGGATGGCCAAGTATCTGGTTGGTCATGTGTTTGGATGGTCATGTTTCTCGATGGCCAAGTATCTGATTGGCCATGTGTTTGGATGGTCATGTTTCTCGATGGCCAAGTATCTGATTGGCCATGTGTTTGGAGGGTCATGTTTCTGGATGGCCAAGTATCTGGTTGGCCAGGTGAATTGTTGGTTATGTGTCTGGTTGGCTATGTGCCGGATTGTACATATGTTCGGTTGGCCATGTGTTTGACCATATGTCTTGTTGGTAATGTGTCTAGTTAGCCAAGTGTCAACCTCACGATGTGTCTGATGTATCGCTCTATATAAATAGAATCCAAGAATGACAATGTTTTATCCATGGTCCCAGCAATACTGAATTAAATAAAAAACTATTCCTGTGGCTCTTCTGAAAAAGCAGCCAGTCTTCATTCCATTTTACGTTTTGAGAACGTTTCTGAATTTTAAAAAAAAAAAAATTCCAACCCATCCTCGACTGAAGGAGGCCAAAGTTTGACATAAAGTAAACCATCTACATCACCCGGCATCACCTTCCGTTGCCATGACAACGGCATCATCGCGCCCGCCATTGTCTGTAGATTCCGCAGAAGATCTGCTGAATGGCCCTCGGAAGGACACGACCCAAACACACAAGTCAGAAAGATTGGAGATTAGTGCGCGCGTCCAAGGGTTTAAGAGTGAATTCAATATTTGCACGGGGAGTGTATAAATTGTGTAAAGAGTGTGGGGTGGGGGGAGAGGTGGGAGAAACAGCATTTTTTGAGATGGTGCTTAGCACGTTGGAGGAATATGAAATGGGATAAAATATATTCAGGGGTTAGATTTGTTTTTTTTAAATGCTTCTCGCAGGGTTAGGGGATGCCAAAATGAGAAACCAGATATTGGTACCATTCAAGTTTATTAAATTTTTGAAAATGTGTATGTTCTAGAAATGTATCGATTTTTAAAATGTTTATTTTATGCTATATCTTCTCCACTTCTCTCCACTCCACTCCTCTGCTCTCCTCTCCTCATCTTTCCTCCGCTCTCCTCTCCACTCCTCTGCTCTCCACTCCTCTGCTCTCCTGTCCTCTGCTCTCGTGTCCTCTGCTCTCCTCCGCTCTCCTCTCCTCATCTCTCCTGTCCTCTGCTCTCCACTCCACTCATCTGCTCTCCTCCGCTCTCCTCTGCTCTCCTCCGCTCTCCTCTCCTCATCTCTCCTGTCCTCTGCTCTCCACTCCACTCATCTGCTCTCCTCCGCTCTCCTCTGCTCTCCTCCGCTCTCCTCTCCTCTGCTCTCCTGTCCTCTGCTCTCCTCTCCTCTGCTCTCCTCCGCTCTCCTCTCCTCTGCTCTCCTCTGCTCTCCTGTCCTCTGCTCTCCTCCGCTCTCCTCTGCTCTCCTGTCCTCTGCTCTCCTCCGCTCTCCTCTGCTCTCCTGTCCTCTGCTCTCCTCCGCTCTCCTCTCCTCTGCTCTCCTCCGCTCTCCACTCCTCTGCTCTCCTCTGCTCTCCTGTCCTCTGCTCTCCTCCGCTCTCCACTCCTCTGCTCTCCTGTCCTCTGCTCTCCACTCCTCTGCTCTCCCCCGCTCTCCTCTCCTCTGCTCTCCTGTCCTCTCCTCTCCTGTCCTCCGCTCTCCTGTCCTCCGCTCTCCTCTCCTGTCCTCTCCTCTCCTCTGCTCTCCTCTCCTCTCCCTTACCCTGCTCTTTTTTCCTCCCCCACTTTCTCACTCAAGCGTTAAACATTTTTGAAAAACGTCACGTAATCGATTCCATGTCCCCTTTAGCAACTATCCATTCTAAGGCAATTTACGACCAATTCAATAGGTATCGCCTTCTGATAGTCGTATCGATTTAAACAAAAAAATTCTAACATCGCTCTCAGCGTCCAACGAATACAAGCCTCGCTTTAAAGTTCACTAGCCAAAGTGGTTCTTCCGTTCTTCTCTGTAATCACGAATAATGAATCGCCCTGATGGAAGTCGCCTATCGATACTTGCCACTAATTGCGATATTTATCTTCGATTTTAAAATAACCAGAATCGATTCCCGTTCGCTCAGAGAAGGGTTTATTTCGGTACTTCAGAATCTAACGGCTGCGGATTGTATCTAACAGCAGACGACAATGAGGGTGCTAAGTCTGGCATCAGACAGGTGAGGGGACAGGTCTGGTGGATGGGCGGGGGCGTGGTGTGGGCGGTGAGTAGCTTAAATTAGATGAGTAGGTTCTTAAACATGATGTTAACTATAGAATGACAGTCATGTTCTACGACTTGATAGGAAGTTGTTGTTATTTTTTTTTTTTTTAAATTCATTGTTTCTTGACTTCTTGGTAGTGGCGTATTAAATAATGATGTATAAGGGTGTTGGAGTACTGTGGCTATTTGATGGTTGAAATGAATTGTGGGAAGGCTGAGAAATATGATAAGACTATGGTGTATAGACAAGGACGGCGTGGCGAGTGGTAGAGAGCTAACCCGAGTGTATCGCGTTCGAATCCGGTTTCAAATCAGCTCTGATGGTACCTAACTTACATTAGGGAAACAAAGGCGGCTGGGCATAATGCTGACCACACTATCCCTTTATATGCCGAGGTGTATGAATCAGATGCACTCTACTTCATCTGCCCCATTTGTCTTATTTAAATGTCTAAACTACATGTTATTATGGAACCGCGTGACCTGACGGTAGAGAGCTAGACTGCTAACCCGAATGTATCCAGTTCGAATCCGGATTACTCAGTATAACGTCCCAGTATCCACCCAGCTCTGATGGGTACCTAAATCACGTTAGGGTAACAACGTCAGCTTGGCATAGTGCTGACCACACTAACCCTTCTTATGCCGAGGTCATCTGAAGCAAATGAACTCGGCTTAATCTGCCCCAATTGCATTGGGCTCGAACGGGAAAAGATGATGATACATGTTATGTATATTCCTTATCCTAATTTTATCTTTAAGATCTGTGTTGAATCGAATTTCGTTAGGAAAATCCATCACGCGGAATCGACTTATTAACAAAATAAAACTAGATTAAACTACTATTTATACGCAAATAGCATATTATTTTTTGTAAAGAAATATGATTGCCATTATTCTGACAAAGTATATCCAAGATCCGACAATTCAACAACTAACCAGACGGAGTTTTCCCTCCTTGTTTTCAGGTCGATGATGTACCCTTTTTTTTTGGTAATGACGCACCCGTTTCCAAAAGGAGTTATCTCCCCTCCTCGTGTCATGATTGGTTTCCTGCCCCTGTTTATCTAACGTTATTACTGTTTAGACTGGCCGCTAGAAATATTTTACACGTCGCGTCGACCAGTCCAACCAAACAAATCATGGATCTGTGCTGGAGAGTCTGGGACTACGGATTGCTCTAGAACTTTTGGTACAGTCGTAGTATACTGTTGTTGTTTTCCTGGGATAAAAAAAAAAAAAAAAAAAAAAAAGAAAAAAAAAAAAAAAAAGAACGTAATTCAAAAATATTTTACCCGTCTTTTGCTAAATAATTATTTCTTTTTGTAAAATGAGTTTTTGAAGTATTTACTTTCTTTATCGGGAGTAAGGTCCCCATCAGAGCTGGGTGGAGTTGAGGACTTACGACTGACGGAAACTCGTGATTCGAGACTTTCGGGTTTTCACATTGTTTTTTTTTCATACATTTTGAGTTTTCGCCTTGTTATCTCCCCTGGGATAGTGTGAGTACTAAGGGTGGCTACTCCAGCCCTTGTCTTGTGACGCCGATAACAACAACCAACCGCCTACACTTGATGTGACTAGATAAAAGGTCACGAGTCAGTGGTCAGGTGACTAAGAGGGTCATCCGTAAAAGACATCACACTTTTTTTTTACTATTCCCCCCCCCCTTTCCCACCGCCACCCCCAAAAGTCAGACCCCCCCCCCATCCCAAAAATGACTTCACACCTCAGCTTTCAAACTCCCTCTCTTAAAATTTTATTTTTTAAACCATCGATTTCTTTCTAAAACATTGACTGAGCTCGGTCAGCAAAGTGTATATTAATTATTTTCTATTATAATT